>NW_019385533.1:65070-228508 GCF_000671375.1 Centruroides sculpturatus | reverse complement strand
CCTATAAATATAAAATAATTATTATTTTATCTATCATTTGTATAACTTAAGGATAGTCTATTGTTAATCCGTTTAGCCTGTATTTAATTAATTATATGCAGTATAGGCTAGATAACTATTGCCTATATTACATTTAATTAAATGAATTTTAGGTAATGTAAGTTTACTTTTTATTTATTTATTTATTTAATGGATGTAAAGAAATTTTAAGATCCTTATTGTAACTATCTTCTTCAAGAGATGTATTTTTTTAACCATGGCTTCAATGTATATTTGTATTCCCTCAAAATACATTTTTTACATAAATGACACAAACAAAACTTATAATTACAATATATACAATGTAAAAACTTGATAAAATTTTATATTATTGTATATATTTGTATACGAGAAAATTACTTTACGCTTATATTATTTATGGATCTCCAAGAGTTTTAATTAAGTTTTTAGAAAAAATATTTAAAATGAAAACTAAGAATTTACATCAAATATTCATATGAAATGGAATTTTAAAAAAATATTGATATTTGAATAAAAGTTTAATGAACATTTTTATGGTCCATCGAGTCGAGAAAGACTCTGGGACTTCATGGACAAAAGATCTCCACTTACACCTGCCTCCACCAGCATTCTACGCAGCTCAGAGAGTTTTCTTGTGATGTCCTTAATGTCATTGGTGTATTGTCTTTGTGGCCTTTCTCGTCTCTTGGATCCTGCTACCTTATCCAGTATAATTGCCTTTTCTAAGCCATTGTTATCTCGCATCATGCCCAAGGTTTCAGATTGGCTATTAAAACTTCAACATAGCAATTAAGGCATTTTAAGCCATTAGTGCATTATGCCTTAAGGCTTCAAGTGAGCAATTAAGGCATCAAGGCAATAATGCTTCAAGAGAGCAATCTGGTTTAATTTGATCCAAAAGGGGATGGGTTTATAAAATTAAAAAGTATTTTAAAAGTTTTACAAAGTAATAAGACAAAATTTTGGTATCTCTAACTAAATTTTGACTAATCACAATTACGCTATAAGAGCAAACGTAGATGATAAGATCACACATCTTATATAGGCTACTGTATATTGTCTATTTTTCAGTCTACTTTATACACCTTTTTTGTGTTTTTTTACATGGGTTCTCTTTGTATTTCACGAGGAAAAGGCTATTTTTACTGTTTTTACATATTTCACACTCTTTAAGAGGCAAAACAGAGGCATTTTTCTTTTGAAGTATGAAGTAAATTAATAGTTAAAATGCAAAAATACGTACATTCTATATTAAAGGTGAGGAATCTGCGGATTTTCAGATCAAATGCTCCTTTTATGCCTTCTAGTGTGGTCTGATAAAAACGTAAAACGAGAGTTTAATTGTGCTGCCAAGAATTTTGAGTTATGAAAACGTTCTTTCTTCAACAAAAACATCTAAGTACAGTTTATGTATAGTTTTAGTATATGCGTACTGAATTTATGTATTTATGCGAAGCGCTGTACAACATGCAGCAGACTTATGAGATCCCTGAAAAGTGTGATGTGAATTTCCAATTTCAAAAGATTCCTCATCTCTGATCCTATCCTCATTTACATTAACATTCAATTTAAAAATTATAAATTTGTAATAACAATTTGCTTTAAAATTTCTGATGAAAGTTAAGCTCATCATTGGCCAAAATCATTGAACACTGGTAGCTGATTCTAACAGATAAATAGGGTCCAGTTTTCCCGGAAAGCAGTGTTGAATTTGCCATATTTCATCATTTCTATACTATTTTATTTTATTCTGAAATTTAATGAAACTTTTGAAATTATTGTGAATAATACACGTAAACCAATTATTATTGAAAATCTTGTTTACATTTTCTACTTCCTAATATATCATTAATGTTAAAATTGTACAATTACTTGCAGTATCCATGAATAATCACCAAAATAAAGATGTGTTTAAGATAATTTTGGAAAATATAAAATGAGATATTTGTAATAACATATTTTAATTTATTACAGAATTTGTTTTTTTTTAATATATTAATAATTTAAAATCGACACAATTACTGTGACATTGTCACAATGTAATCTTATTTTATAATTTAAACTGTCATATGTGCTTTCGATTTTACTAGTGTATTGCCCCTGTACATCATACTTCTCCTGATAACATTCTAGTCATCTCTCTAACTCCGTTCTGGTGAAAATTTTGAATTGAAATCATATGACTTCCGGTCCAGACTGGAAATTCGTATACAGTGGAAATGCATAGGTGAAGATAATATAAAACTATAGAAGAATTTTTAATAACCATTCGAATCAATAATGGAATGTAATTGAAATTAATTAATATACAGTGTGTCCCATAAAACTAGAACCATAAGAGTTATGTTTAATCTGTTACAAGTAGAAGATGGCACTGAGGAAGGGGGAACAAACTCATATTATTTTGCTGGAGGCTGCAAGAGAGAAGTTGGAGAAGAGTTTAACAGGCTGCATCCAGTCAGCTGTATGTAATTGGCGAGAAGTCTGGATCCTTCTTGTTAAGCTTTTTGGCAACTTTACGTTGATTTCAAGTCTCAACCATTAATATAATTTTAATTCGTTCCTTCTTACTCAGAGCCATGCTTTATTTGTAACAGAATATACAAAGCTCAACATAACTCCCATAGTTCCAGACTTATAGGACACTCTATATATTAATCGATTTTACATTAATTAATATACATCATAAAATTTTCTCTTATATAATCGAGTCATAGGTTAATTCGAGTAAAAAGTAATCGATTAATCGATTATTCTGGAATGATTTACTCACTGTTTTGTTGGCGTGCTTCAACCTTAATGTGAAGAAAATATCGTCCATAAAGTTACAAAAATTCTTTAATATATAATCGAAATTTCTTCTTGAAAATTTATTTTTTTAGAGGAATCACACACACATTTATTTATTAGATTTCTGCTACTCTCTCTAGCGTGCTTTTTCAATCTCTCATAATCTTTTGCTCCTTCAACATTCATCCACTTCCTCCGATCCTCATCCTTTTTTTGTTTTCCTTTTACTCTTCCATAAGTGTAAAGATACTTTCAATCCCATAATTCAATGATAAAGTAATGTAAAAGTATTCAAATAGCATCATTTAGCTACTTTTACGTAATTTAATTTTAAAAATTGGAAGCCATATGACTGTATTGTCAAATAGTACAAATGTACTGCTTGCCATTGCATTAATATACAATATACATTAGGTAGTTTATGAAGTATTTATCATCAATTAACCTATTATAGAAAGGTTGAATCCGTTCTTTATGAGATACTAACATGCCATTGAATACATTATATAATTTATGTATATTGTATCTAATATTATATATGCGAATTGAAATTAATCGAACTGTTGCTTATATATGAGAATCTTTTATTATTTCTGAGGAATTTCTGTCGATTTCTGTACCGATAATAATAAACTTTCTATAAGAAAATTTATTATGAGGGATGTCTCGGTACAGAAATCTATAAAAGAAATATAATGAAACCTCCATTAACGGACACTCCCAGATAGTCGACACCTCTATATTTTTACAATCCCCAGACCATACAAATAGGACGTGTATAATATTCACCTGTAAATAGCGGACAAACTTCTCTGTCCCGACGATGTCCGTTAATCGGAGGTTATATAAATAAGAAATGTTATGGAAATTTTATTTAATTTTTTTTAAGTTAGTTGGAATTTTAATCTCGTTTAACAATTTTTCCTCCTCATTAAACACACTGCTTGATAGGCGAAGCGAGATCATCTTACTTTAATCATTAATAGTTTGTCTCCATTTCATTCATCTATGGATATCAAATTTCCCATTATTTAATCTATCTACTTTCGTACTGTGTAATAATAGATTTATCTCACTCGTTATTTTTTCTTGTAAGATCTATCCATTTACAAATTATACTTTACAAGTCTCTCCAAGTTTTATTTTGTGGTGTTCTGAGATATGTTTTACGTATTTGTATTTGTTTTTTCTGTAAAACTTTCAGTAATATTTAAGAATTTGAATCAACTATCAAATTTCTAAATTCAGTATAATTTCTATTAAATCTCCAATTAAATTTATAGTAAATTATGAATTTTAGAGCTGTTGGTAATGCTTCTATACATCGAAATCGGAGAGGTTAAAGAAGAGGATCGAGATCAAGCTTAATTTAAATGTCACGGTCCTCTCTGACATTAAATTAAGACGAGTTGTTATAACATATTTATACAATTTCTGCATCACTCAGCGAGTTTCTGTACTTGTAAGCATGAATTCATTTAATTTTGTCAGCTTAAATTTTATCAGAGCTTGCTTGGAGCTTTTCGGATGGATTTCTAACTTTTGGAGTGGAAAACTCATGCTGTGGACTGAGAACAATCCACTCCCAAGGGTTTTTCAACCATTCCTATCCACCACCTTTGCTAGATAGACAGTCCTCTTCTATGCTAGCTCATTGCAAATCTTTCATCCTCCTATTATTTATATTGTCATTTCCTGTATCTAGTCAAACATCTTTCCAAGCAGCTGATTATTGCTCTTTCTACATTAGAATCGATCCATTGTTATTTCTGATATTTTATTTCATTTTAATTTTATGTATGACATTACTGGACTGCAATTTTCTAAAATTGCAGCCCTATAAATTCTCACCTAACATCCTCCTGTCTGTCCTTGATTTAGATAGATAACCGGCATGACTCTATTGTTATCAGGAAAAGGATAATGTACAGCGGCAAAAGTACTAAAATTGAGAGCATATTATCAGTGTTTATAACAAATTCCATTCAACAATTTGCTGATAAAATTAATTTTTAATATGCAAAAAACATAATTATGATGCTACGTGAACACATGGAGTGGTCTGTGTTTTGTGTGGAAACTTCTGAAATACCTTGTGTACTTTTAACAATTAGTAAAATTGTCTTTAATTATGCGATTTAAATGAGTTAAATGTTATGTTTTCACGAGATTTAAGTGAAAATTCAATATAAGAATAACAGATAGCGCCACACGTAGTTTTAAATGTTGTTACCGGGAAAGTTACGCAACTCGTTTCTAGAATTTTACTCCTATTNAGTAATTAAAAATGAAATTGAAAGTAATTTTTTTAAATCTATGCTGAAATTTTTTGTTTTTAAAGATAATTTTCAATTTTATTTTATTTAAGATTTTATAAGAGAAAGAGCATCAGTGAAAGATAAAGGACAAGATCATCATAAACTACAACGAAAAAGATCTAATTTCTAAATTGCTGATGAGGATGATGAGGAAGTCTTTTTAAATCGTTATCATTTTATAAATTATGTACTTTTAACTATTATTAATTAACGTTGCTTATTTAAGATGATATATTTATTTATGATGTCATAATAAAACATAATTCATTACAATTGAGAATTTAAAAAGTTTTCAATTTGTAATTAATTTTTTATATAATCAATGATGAATTTACTGAAAGTATGTGAAGAGATGTAAAGAATTTTCATTTTGCATTAAAATTCTTCACGAATTCATCTGTCAACATTAATGACAAATGGCATGACAAATTCTAGATGTTGTTTCGAATAGTCTTTTCTCTTTAAATGCCCTTATTGTATGCAGAAAACGTAAATATATAAATTCAAAAACTAGAAAATCTTAATTTAATTTCTTTATATTATTAAGAATTATATAAAATCAAACCTAAATTTTTAGAAAAATAATTAAGAAGTTTATTTTAAAATATATATTACGCTTAAGAGTACCATTTAGGTGGTTAAAATCATATATTTAACAGTAATATAAGTGCAAATATTTATATTTTTTATTCAAAATAATTAAATACGTGTCGACGAGGCTATAAACTATATATTAATAAATAATTAAATTCAATCACTTCAGAGTAAACTCGAGATTTGTATAGGAGACAACTCTAAAGAATTTTCTTATATAATTAGGTATTTAAAGGAGAAGAGATTAAATACAGATACAAATTTGATGTCTTCACAAATCCTTTACAACCATAGGAACACAATGAACATGAGCAGAGTCGCCCTTACTTTTGAGAATATTGACAATTTACGAATATGTAAATTGATTAAAAGTCCCTCTGGCATCGAATTCTTGTAGAAAAATTTCTATTCATACATATTCTAAGCGGGTAATTGCTTCAAAAGAAAGGTCGACTCTGCTCATGTTCATTGTGCTCCTATAGTTGTAAAAGACGTGTGAAAACATCAAATTTTTATTTGTATTTAGACTTCAATTTTTTAAAATAATAAGACCTCTATACCTACATCACATCATTAGTGATATAGATGCATAGTGACTTTCTGTCACTGTGTATTCTGTTTTTCATCTTCTGTCTTGCACACTGCATCACGCGTCAAGGATCACATTGATAGAAACTGCTTCAAACTGTTGGAGAGCTCTTTGGAGAGTTAGAATGGTTCGTGAATGCCATACAAGAGCAGATCATAAATAGAAAAAGTTACAAGAAGCATATTTTAAAAGACATTTGTAGGAAATGCCACATCTTGCGCCCTGCCCACTGTAATGCATTTGTTTAGACTTTCACTTCTTATTAGATATTTATTACGAGAGTTATAGTTATTAAGCTTCAAAACGGGTGGACAAAATCGTGCCTCGTAACCGTAAATTGTTTCATAATCTTAAGTTACAAGGAATAGGATCAAAACTTGTAAAAGTACCACAATGATGAGTTTTGTTACTAGTTATGTTATGGAAATGTCTTCTGAGTGTCCTGAAACGTCCACCATTGTAATGTATGTGGCGGAAGGTAGGGGCTCATTACAGGCAATTTTNCTTTATTAGGTCCGAACCCATTCGAGATACGACAAACAATCCTTTGTATCTCCAAACTCCTTCGATCTTTAACCACTAAAATTTAATGGCATCAATGCCCTTAATAAACAAACTCTCCTGTAAAATTTCAGAAATTTTCAATAACGAATACGAGAGTTATTAAGCTTCAAAACGGGTGGACAAAATCGTGCCTCGTAACCGTAAATTGTTTCATAATTTTAAGTTACAAGGAATAGGATCAAAACTTGTAAAAGTACCACAATGATGAGTTTTGTCACTAGTTATGTTATGGAAATGTCTTCTGAGTGTCCTGAAACGTCCACCATTGTAATGTATGTGGCGGAAGGTAGGGGCTCATTACAGGCAATTTTGTTGCCGAAAAGAATACGGAGATGAACACGCAAGCAGTAATTGTACATGGAGTTTAGACAATCCCATCTAATTTATGAGTACCCTATTATGTTTATGTAAGTCTTTACTCAAGTGTTTAGTGGTTTTATCCATTCGGCTATTGGTGTGCCACGCACACGGCCATAAGTTGTTACGTTAAACCATAAATTTTTATAAAAATTCAAATTATATTGGATTAATATCATTGGAGCTTCGATAAGTGTCGTCATTCAGGTACGAGTGCAATCAGCGTGCTTGAATGAAACTCAAACCACGTGACTGGAAGAATGGAACCTACACATTCATAATGCTCTATATAATAGCTGCTGAAGGATAGCCTGACATACACCGAAAATGCTGGCCATTTATTTTAAGGAGGTAAAGATATTTTTAATTTTATATATATATATATATTATATATATACTTAAGTTTATTTTTGGTTTATATTAAAATATATATAATTTCTTAGGAAGTTTTAAGTTTGTATATGTTAAATAAGGTTTATTTATTTAATATTTGTACAAGATTTAATATAAATATACAGATTTTATTATATAGAAAGATATAAGTTATGTATAAGCTATAGGGATGAGAACAGTTCAAGGTAAACTTGTATCAGTTTTGTATGGAATATGCTTTTATTCTTATATTCAAGAATTAATAATTATAATTTTAAATTTATATATATNCCATTTAGCTATTTCTTCTATCATTTCCAATTCTCTTTTACGCGCTAATCTAGGAGGCAATCCTGTAAAAAATAACATCAACATATATATATATAAAATAGTTATTCAAGAAAAGTTTTGATATACAAGATGGCTCAAAAGTCGTTTTACCATTGTTAAAGTCTAATTTTCTGGTGATGAATTAAGCAACGCTACACAGCGGAGGTGCCTCTCATGAGGACTTTTATGAGAAACAAGCTGATATTTAGATGTTAGAAACATAAAGAAAATTCGGCAAATTCCACATAGATCAGGCGCTAACCCACAACTAACTACCAGTGTTTAGAGACCTACCAGTGGCCATGCGGTTTTATTCCCTAAATACTGGGAGTTCGGGCGTGGGTTCGCGAGGAGAGTTTTCCGGTTTCTTACACATCTGAGACGCCTGAATAGGGGCCAGTTACCCTCAAAAGACCTCCGGAAGGCATTATTCCCCGCGTAATAATTATTATAAACACATACAACTATTATTACATGACAATTACGTATTACGGTACAATGTAGCATAGAAACTCGTGCCCAACTATCCGACACAAGACACTGTTCAGTGATTTTATCTACTCGGCGACTATTGGGCTACAAATTTGTCCTATTCATTGCTTATAAACTTTACAAAAACAGTTCAATATGAGATCCTTCTTATTTGATATTACAAATTACAATGCTCTATCAACATACAAATTTCTGAGTTACTTCTGATAAATAAGGTTAACTAACTTTTTGGCTATCCCTTTTACGGAATTACCTTTGAGCCTTACCTTTGAGAACTGTTGTTTTCTTTTTTGAGATTCGAATGCATTGGTGTATGTTGTAATCCAATGTTCGTGAGAAGATTCCATTAGAGTATTTTGTAATTTATTATAATATTTCGAAATTTCTCGTTTTATCTAAAATATAATAATATTTCTATTATCAAATACTAAAGAATTATGATAATACTTTACGAAATAAATTATAATATAATTTCAAATTTAAATATATATTGTTGTTTCTCAACCTTATTGAATTGGTGGCACAATCTTTTTGGTGGCAATCTGAGAGGCCTGTATCTCATCAAAGAATATACAAATAATATTAGAAAGTATACAAAATTCATTATTTCTAAAGGATTTGTTGAAATTTTATAACATATCTACGAGGATTTCGTGCAAAACTAGTGTACTGCAATACACTTATTGAGAACCACTACTATGTACAGTATGGTTCAAATTTCAATGGGGTGCACTAATAGAATCTACGTCATACATTGAATTACTGTTTGTTCTTTCTCGTTTGTAAACACAATAAAAGCACTTAATAAATTGCAATTTATTAACTTAACACTTGAATTAAATTGATTTACAAAGATAAGAAGTTTTATCTAAAACACGTAAATATGAAATGTAATACTATTTTTTTAAATGCAGTAATATTATAAATGGACTGGCCAGAACTTTTCAGGTTTTTACGTGTCCAATACCTAAATAGAGGCCAGTTTTCCATAGATGGTTAGTCCTTCTGGGAGGTAATTTTTTTATGCTCAATCCTCCAAGTGTTGTGTTGCCTTTTACTAATCCAGTCCGTATTTGAAATCCTATTATCAGCTTCTGTAAATGCTGATCAGTTCCTATCAGTCTTGATTTTGTTTGTACGTTTTGAATTAATAGCCCTCAGTTACAATAATTTTGGAGGGAGCAAGGATTGATCTTGACATAGCTCTTGTTAGGCTGCAATTTTCAAATTGCAGACCTATAGATTTCTACTGATGTCTGTCTGTTGCATGTCTGTCCTTCCTTAATCTCTATAACAGAGTTAGATAAATAAAAATCGAGATAGGTAGGGAAATTATAGAAGGAGACCCCGACTAACTATATACAATTATTCGGTATGAACCAGATATTTGTATATAATCACTTGATTTCAATTCAAAAATTTTCTCCAGAACGGTGTTAGATAGATAGCAGGCATGACTCCATTATTAACGGGAAAAGTATGATGTACAAGAGCAATATACCATAAAATCGAGGACATTGTGACATATCTTTATTTCCAATTCAGTTGAGTATCAACTGAATTGGAAATAAAGATATGAAGGAATGCCAAGTAATCGATTAATTACAGTGTTTAAGAAACAAATAAGAATAACGACACGATTTCAGATTAGCAATTCAAATTTACTGTATTTTAAATTTGAAAAACTTAAATTTTCTTACTTTATCGTACGTTCCGGGTAGTTGATATACCGATACGTGATATTTCTTCATGGCTTCTAATTGGGCTTTCGGAACTGGAATCAGCGGAAGTGGAGCCAAAAGTCTAAACATGGTGTGTTGCACCCAGTCATTTGGTTTTATTCTTCGACTTGGTTTTGGTTTATCTAACATTATTAATTAAATTGTGTATAATGATAATTTTAAATACTGTATATATTTAATTTTTCTATTATATCGGGTGATCGTAATTACCATACCCCTATTCAACGTAATGTAGATAAATATTTAACAATTCAAACACAAGCAAATTTGGTAAGATGACTTTTGTAAGATTAAAATTAATACCGAAGCTTACCACTATGGTACTTTAAAGCTTTACATCATAATTTCTGTAACATTTTGTTATAAGGACCCTTAATAAGTGTGGTTTATTATTGACATGCTGCAAACTTAGCAGAATTAAAGGACATATTAAATGTGAGAAACACCACAGGGTTCATTGCCTTCAAGTTTTACGCTTTTAGAATGAAGATCTTCATACATATACAGCATAAGTATCTTAAACAAATAAAGTATTTGTTATTTGCAGCTCCAAAAATGCTACAGTGGAGATTTTTGGTACTAATTTTTGTTACGGAAATGTCTTTTGCATATTTTGAAATGTCACCATACCAAATTTATTTGGATTTGTCTTGAATAGGGGTTAGGGGTACTATCATTTGGTATTTTTATTGTTTAGGGTACTTCAATTTAGAGGAAAACAAATAATGGCACTAAATCAAAGGTGCGATTGTACATTAATAATTACTCTTGCGGTTGCATTTTCATTACAAAATTATTTTTATATTGATTATATATGTAAATTATTTTAAAATTGAACACTTCTTTACCTTTGTAAGTCCTATTAACAATTTTATCAATTAAATTGCATGTGTCTTCTGCATCAGAATCTCTTCTCACAACAGCCTGGGATAAAACGTAAATTAGTTTAATTAACATAATCGTAAAAACATTGTAATATAACGTTTAAACATAAAATATAACTCTTTGTAGGTACTGTACATCATGGATACAAGACAGATTTTTTTTTCTCTTATATAAATTAATCAAAAGCCCATATTGAATACTTTTAGTGTCAACAGATAAATGTTCCACTCCTTTGCAATATAATCAGATTTAAAACTTTTCAAACAGATGTTGGGAAGAATATTATGTTCTACAAACAACGAAAATGTTCGAAAGGATCTATATTTACTTCTTTTCGTCGTTTATAACTTTTTTCTTCTTTGATGCAAATAGGACTTGGTATATTTCCTAAAAATTTATCTTTTCTGATTGCTTCCTTTCTTTTCCTCTGTAAATAAACCAGAGGAGGTTCAGAAGGCACGGGCGGTATATCAGTGTATGGAGATAGAATCTTTTTTTTCCATTTAGCTATTTCTTCTATCATTTCCAATTCTCTTTTACGCGCTAATCTAGGAGGCAATCCTGTAAAAAATAACATCAACATATATATATATAAAATAGTTATTCAAGAAAAGTTTTGATATACAAGATGGCTCAAAAGTCGTTTTACCATTGTTAAAGTCTAATTTTCTGGTGATGAATTAAGCAACGCTACACAGCGGAGGTGCCTCTCATGAGGACTTTTATGAGAAACAAGCTGATATTTAGATGTTAGAAACATAAAGAAAATTCGGCAAATTCCACATAGATCAGGCGCTAACCCACAACTAACTACCAGTGTTTAGAGACCTACCAGTGGCCATGCGGTTTTATTCCCTAAATACTGGGAGTTCGGGCGTGGGTTCGCGAGGAGAGTTTTCCGGTTTCTTACACATCTGAGACGCCTGAATAGGGGCCAGTTACCCTCAAAAGACCTCCGGAAGGCATTATTCCCCGCGTAATAATTATTATAAACACATACAACTATTATTACATGACAATTACGTATTACGGTACAATGTAGCATAGAAACTCGTGCCCAACTATCCGACACAAGACACTGTTCAGTGATTTTATCTACTCGGCGACTATTGGGCTACAAATTTGTCCTATTCATTGCTTATAAACTTTACAAAAACAGTTCAATATGAGATCCTTCTTATTTGATATTACAAATTACAATGCTCTATCAACATACAAATTTCTGAGTTACTTCTGATAAATAAGGTTAACTAACTTTTTGGCTATCCCTTTTACGGAATTACCTTTGAGCCTTACCTTTGAGAACTGTTGTTTTCTTTTTTGAGATTCGAATGCATTGGTGTATGTTGTAATCCAATGTTCGTGAGAAGATTCCATTAGAGTATTTTGTAATTTATTATAATATTTCGAAATTTCTCGTTTTATCTAAAATATAATAATATTTCTATTATCAAATACTAAAGAATTATGATAATACTTTACGAAATAAATTATAATATAATTTCAAATTTAAGTATATATTGTTGTTTCTCAACCTTATTGAATTGGTGGCACAATCTTTTTGGTGGCAATCTGAGAGGCCTGTATCTCATCAAAGAATATACAAATAATATTAGAAAGTATACAAAATTCATTATTTCTAAAGGATTTGTTGAAATTTTATAACATATCTACGAGGATTTCGTGCAAAACTAGTGTACTGCAATACACTTATTGAGAACCACTACTATGTACAGTATGGTTCAAATTTCAATGGGGTGCACTAATAGAATCTACGTCATACATTGAATTACTGTTTGTTCTTTCTCGTTTGTAAACACAATAAAAGCACTTAATAAATTGCAATTTATTAACTTAACACTTGAATTAAATTGATTTACAAAGATAAGAAGTTTTATCTAAAACACGTAAATATGAAATGTAATACTATTTTTTTAAATGCAGTAATATTATAAATGGACTGGCCAGAACTTTTCAGGTTTTTACGTGTCCAATACCTAAATAGAGGCCAGTTTTCCATAGATGGTTAGTCCTTCTGGGAGGTAATTTTTTTATGCTCAATCCTCCAAGTGTTGTGTTGCCTTTTACTAATCCAGTCCGTATTTGAAATCCTATTATCAGCTTCTGTAAATGCTGATCAGTTCCTATCAGTCTTGATTTTGTTTGTACGTTTTGAATTAATAGCCCTCAGTTACAATAATTTTGGAGGGAGCAAGGATTGATCTTGACATAGCTCTTGTTAGGCTGCAATTTTCAAATTGCAGACCTATAGATTTCTACTGATGTCTGTCTGTTGCATGTCTGTCCTTCCTTAATCTCTATAACAGAGTTAGATAAATAAAAATCGAGATAGGTAGGGAAATTATAGAAGGAGACCCCGACTAACTATATACAATTATTCGGTATGAACCAGATATTTGTATATAATCACTTGATTTCAATTCAAAAATTTTCTCCAGAACGGTGTTAGATAGATAGCAGGCATGACTCCATTATTAACGGGAAAAGTATGATGTACAAGAGCAATATACCATAAAATCGAGAACATTGTGACATATCTTTATTTCCAATTCAGTTGAGTATCAACTGAATTGGAAATAAAGATATGAAGGAATGCCAAGTAATCGATTAATTACAGTGTTTAAGAAACAAATAAGAATAACGACACGATTTCAGATTAGCAATTCAAATTTACTGTATTTTAAATTTGAAAAACTTAAATTTTCTTACTTTATCGTACGTTCCGGGTAGTTGATATACCGATACGTGATATTTCTTCATGGCTTCTAATTGGGCTTTCGGAACTGGAATCAGCGGAAGTGGAGCCAAAAGTCTAAACATGGTGTGTTGCACCCAGTCATTTGGTTTTATTCTTCGACTTGGTTTTGGTTTATCTAACATTATTAATTAAATTGTGTATAATGATAATTTTAAATACTGTATATATTTAATTTTTCTATTATATCGGGTGATCGTAATTACCATACCCCTATTCAACGTAATGTAGATAAATATTTAACAATTCAAACACAAGCAAATTTGGTAAGATGACTTTTGTAAGATTAAAATTAATACCGAAGCTTACCACTATGGTACTTTAAAGCTTTACATCATAATTTCTGTAACATTTTGTTATAAGGACCCTTAATAAGTGTGGTTTATTATTGACATGCTGCAAACTTAGCAGAATTAAAGGACATATTAAATGTGAGAAACACCACAGGGTTCATTGCCTTCAAGTTTTACGCTTTTAGAATGAAGATCTTCATACATATACAGCATAAGTATCTTAAACAAATAAAGTATTTGTTATTTGCAGCGCCAAAAATGCTACAGTGGAGATTTTTGGTACTAATTTTTGTTACGGAAATGTCTTTTGCATATTTTGAAATGTCACCATACCAAATTTATTTGGATTTGTCTTGAATAGGGGTTAGGGGTACTATCATTTGGTATTTTTATTGTTTAGGGTACTTCAATTTAGAGGAAAACAAATAATGGCACTAAATCAAAGGTGCGATTGTACATTAATAATTACTCTTGCGGTTGCATTTTCATTACAAAATTATTTTTATATTGATTATATATGTAAATTATTTTAAAATTGAACACTTCTTTATTTTGTAATTTATTATAATATTTCGAAATTTCTCGTTTTATCTAAAATATAATAATATTTCTATTATCAAATACTAAAGAATTATGATAATACTTTANTATAGGTCGACCCGTTGATGATTTAATTATAATTTTGCTTAATTTTCATTAAAATAAATGTAATTAAAATTAATAATTTGTTAATAACATTTAAGAAGAAAAAAAAGTCACGTACTGTATCGTACTTTTGAGTGCTTACACGACATTTTACTATACTTTAGGAACCAGTAACTGAGATGAAGCACGCTTTACTAGAATTACGCAAATTATGTTAAGAATTTCGAAAATGGAATTCAACACACCGAATGAATTCAATATAATTATGATAACGTGTTTCAACAGTGCATATAAATCTCTACATTTATTAGGATGACTGTGTTCAGTTTTCTCTCCCCTTATTCTCTAGGTTTGGTTTGCCTTAATTAAAACAAAATTGAGAAATAGTTGTGGTATTTATATATATGTAAATTATTTTAAAATTGAACACTTCTTTACCTTTGTAAGTCCTATTAACAATTTTATCAATTAAATTGCATGTGTCTTCTGCATCTGAATCTCTTCTCACAACAGCCTGGGATAAAACGTAAATTAATTTAATTAACATAATCGTAAAAACATTGTAATATAACGTTTAAACATAAAATATAACTCTTTGTAGGTACTGTACATCATGGATACAAGACAGATTTTTTTTTCTCTTATATAAATTAATCAAAAGCCCATATTGAATACTTTTAGTGTCAACAGATAAATGTTCCACTCCTTTGCAATATAATCAGATTTAAAACTTTTCAAACAGATGTTGGGAAGAATATTATGTTCTACAAACAACGAAAATGTTCGAAAGGATCTATATTTACTTCTTTTCGTCGTTTATAACTTTTTTCTTCTTTGATGCAAATAGGACTTGGTATATTTCCTAAAAATTTATCTTTTCTGATTGCTTCCTTTCTTTTCCTCTGTAAATAAACCAGAGGAGGTTCAGAAGGCACGGGCGGTATATCAGTGTATGGAGATAGAATCTTTTTTTTCCATTTAGCTATTTCTTCTATCATTTCCAATTCTCTTTTACGCGCTAATCTAGGAGGCAATCCTGTAAAAAATAACATCAACATCTCTTATATATTTTATTTTTCAATGTTTATTTTTATTTTTATTCTAAAAGTTTTGATTTACTTGCCTTGCATTCTTTGACAAATAAGAAACTGATGAAGAGGGTGAGAACTATATTTTGTTTTTAATCTGTGATATATCGGTTCGATAGGATACTCTGGAAACATGGCTAAAGAGGTAATAGTATAAAATAATAATTGCCTCTTTGTATAAGTTTCGTGCATTTGGTTTTTACGTAGTTCTGCATCTGTAATTGCCATTAAAACGTTAAGAATTTCCTTATTTAATCAGTGTATAATTAAATATATATATATAATTTTTAATATTCTAGATAGTGTTTTCTAACATTTTTGAATTGATCACCAAATTTTTCACGTAGCCCACCAGTGGCGAGTGGATAACACCCCTGAACACAGGCATGTTCGTGTCTCATTAATGGGCTGGCTTTGTGAAGTATTCAGCGTATCAAACAACTAAATAGGGTCAGAGCGGCGCGTTATAAATTCATGGAGCCCCAGGCAAATTTGAATTAGGAGGCCCCATGTACAGTGTTGACTTCAAACATTTTTATTCGGGAAATTTTGTTGGATCTTCGTTCGTTTTTTTTAATGCGACCTCTGCGTTGTACCAATGCACCATGCACCATGCACCTGTGCTACACCAGCAATCTAGGTTTCCCAGAAATGGCCCAAATTTAAATTTCGATATTCTTAGTACAGTAATAAGTTTATAAAAGATTGGTTTGGGAGGTAATTGCCCTTTATGCCCTTAGGATAATGCACCACTTTATGGTCAGTTTCTCATAGAAAACCCTTCCAGAGAATCTTCCTTCACAAAACGCTCACATGTCGCGTTGCCCTATCTCCTCAGTTTCCAGTGAAAGATCACAGTAGTATGAAGAAGTAAAGATATTTTCTGCGTTCTCATTCCGCTAACAATAAGCATTTTAATCATGGCCTTTATGACTTCAGCTAGGTCCACATGAGGCTATCGAGCGATAAGAAACAGGGCCTGATATATCCAGACTAACCCATCTGTTATCATTTTTAAATCGATCATCAAGAGCAACAGGTCGATTTTTGTTTCCACGTCCCTCAGGTCATCCATTAGAAGAGGATCACAATTTATCGGTTGGGAAACCTTGTTTTCTGATCTATACAATCTACTTACCATGCTTTAATCTTTGTAAATAATCATTAGTATTACAAAGAGCAAATAGCAAGTGATAAAAGTCGATTCTTTTATGTTCTTTATGAAATTCTTTAATAACACATTCAACTTCTTCCAAAGTAAGTGCAATATCCAGATTCTTCAACATTCCAAATATTTGTACAGCCAACACGTTTTTTGTTACTGCTAAGAATTTGAACAGTGCAAAAAATATTTTCAACTGAAAATATACACAATAGAAATTGTTTTAAGATACCGTAATTTAATCATTTTTACTTGGAGTAGTCCAAAAGTCAGTCAACCAACTTGTATTTTTAAGAACAGCTGAAGTCGATTTAAAACAGCTGCACATTATCTTGTAATAAATATATCTTGGTTAACAGACTTTTAGGCTATTTTATATACTATAATAAAAAGAGATTTTATAATTTTGATAGAATTTTTTTTTATAAATAATATTTCTGTACAACAAGAACAAACTAATATATGTAAAGCCGGGTACATAAAAACTGGTATACCTTACAGATATACCTAAACGTGTGGATGAAAGAACTTGACACTCCTGTTAACAGTACGTTCAGGTATACTGAACAGGAGAGCCTACTCAGGTATACCGGTACGTGTGTATTCGGCTGAAGAATATGAACTTTTTAACTTAATGAGGTATTACTATATTTATTCAATCACAATACCTGATATCTGCTTAATTTAATAAACCATTTAGGATTAATTTCATTTTCTAAAGATTCTCGTATAAATCTGTCCGCCATACCTCCTCTTAAAGAAGTGTTCATTCCTTAAAAATATACCAGATTATCATTGAGTGTTTCGATGGATCAATTATGATTAAAGATCCAAATTAAGATATAATTTTACAGTTTTTAAAATTATATAAAGTAATACCAATTAAAAATACCTTTATGAACTTTTGGTGGAAAAATCATAGGTATATAATCAGAAGGATTAAGGCTTTCTTTCGAGTTAGTAGTTTTTGAACTACTAAACCCAGATTGCTTCTCCTTTGATTCGTTTGTGGAAGAAATTTTAGGCAATTTTACATCTGAAATTTTACTAGAATCTGTTGTCGTCAAATATTCTTCAGCTGAAAAATATCCTTCGAAATAATTTTGTTCTGAATCCAGTGCTGAATAAAACTCAGTATGCTCTTCGTCTTCACTGTAATCTGTTCAATAACCATTAAATTATTAGTACTTTCAATTTAATGAGATGAATTAGGATAATTTCAAAATATGCTCAAAGGATACCTTGACTTCTTTCTTTTGCATATTCTTGTGTATTTAAATCTAACTCATCTACATCTTTATAAGTTTCGAAATCTTTGTCTGGATCAGAATCCAAAGCTGTTGCTCCTTGATCTTCCGAGATTTCTTCAGAATGTAGATTTTTCTAAGATTTAAAAATAGTTTTTTTTTTTAATAGAAATAATTTTTGGATATTTTTCATATCTTTACTGCATTAAAATGCTAATTTTCCACGTAAAAAAATAAATTATTTTCTTTGCAACTTATATATTTCATCGAGGCATTTGGCATCGAACTTGCAACCAACACTAAGTACAATGGCGCGTTAAGCTTTATGGGTCCAGGCGAATTTAAATCAGGAGGCCCCATGTACGGTGTTGACATTAAACGTTTTACTTCTGGGCAATTTTGGGGGGAATCCCCCTAAAATTACCCAGAAGAAAAACCTCTTGTGGATTAAGTTCTGCACTCTACCTGACTATACCTGCAATCTAGGTCCCCAAATATGGCATAAAATTTACATTTCGATATTCTTACTACAATAATGAGTTTATAAAAGTTTGGTTTATGTACCCTGTTGGGGACCTCAGGCAATTGGTCTTTTTGCTCTTAGGATAAAGCGCCACTGACTATGTAATGAATGGCCCATCAATGGCGAAGCGGTTCCATTCCCTAAACACTGGGAGTTTGGTGGTGAGTTCACACCTCGCCAGGGCGAGCTGGCCGCATGGAGTTTTCCGAGTTTTCTCCACGTCTGTAATACCTGAATAGAGATTAGTTACCTTTAAAAAGTCCTCCCGGAAGGCATTCCCCTAGGCAAATCGCCCAAGCGTTGCATTACCATAACTTAATAATAAACTAAGTAATGAATATTGCATTGAACATTTACAATCAATACTAATTGATTGCAAATGTTGAATGATGATGCTTGTGAGCACTAACATGGCCTTTTTATCAAGTNTGAAATATGTTAAAATATTTAAACATAAATAATATCTGTAATGTAAATAAATAGAGCTCATAAATAAAACAATTTTAAATAAACATTGATTTTTTTATGTTTTACAGAACTGTAAACATAACTAATCTTCAAATTATATGCTTCTTACAGTATAAAATTACATGCTATAAATAAAATTTATCTTAAATTTATAGTGATGGGATTTGTTAACATATAGTAATAACAAAATGCCGAGATTGAATTTTAATTGTATCGTGAATAAGTTTGATCGAAATTTAATTAATTATTAAAAAATTTTCATAAGAATAGAAGTGAATGGAACAGCATTGAGTATTATTAATAATCTGACACTGTGGGTGTCCATGGAAAATTTTCCAGGGGTGGCAAAGCTTGAAGGTAATTACGTCAATAAGTTTTTAATTATTTAATTTTTTGGTTTTTTTTTCCATAAGTAGATAATCGAATACAGTATTGTATCAAAGCATTCCATGGCCGAGAGTGTAAAGTTGTACAGTACATCTCAATCACTTTTATGATTATAATTTATAGAAATTTTTACTGGATCCCAGAGTAGGAAAGTGTCTCGTCTTCCCTTTCTGCAGATGTCCATGCTTGGCACTTACAAATATAATTCTCAAGAATTGTTAAATGATATTAAATGATATAAATGTTCTCTTTTCCAGAAACACATTAAATTTTCTTTTCATTTCAGAATGTAAACATGAAAAGTGATACCACATTGCTTATAGCTTATCATGGTTAATATATAACAATAGTTTCTATTTTGAATATTTTTGTATAACATTATTCACGATTTCGAAGAATATTTAAAATAAATAAATAATCTATTTAATTTATTTACTACTAGATGGCGCGACATTGCGCTGTATTTCATTATACAGTGTATTCTCAATGTAGTGTTTGTTTATATACAGCAAAGTGGTAAGTGGGCGATCTTCCGAGGAAAATGTCTCGAGCAGTACTTTATATGGCACTTATTTAGGTAAGAAAGCCCAGAAAATCTCGTTGATAAGGTGTCAACCCACGATTACCAGTGTTTAGTGGTTTTATCCATTCCACCGCTGGTGGGCATCGATGTAATGACCTCTCAAAGGACGCTGGCATTCACAATATCAATGGTTCCTTACACGAATAACAAGTAGTAAAGAGTAGCAATTCACAATATCAAGAGATTGCTGTTTATTGAATTTAGAATGACATTTCATAATTTTATTATTCACACTTTAAAGCATATTTATATTTGGACTGTCGCCTAATAGGTTCTTCCTGGTATTAGGCGACAGTCAAAAGTAAATAAATTATTTTATAACAAGTAAATATATATATAAAAACGAGACGTTCGACACGTTGAACAGGTTAATGCTAATGAATATGTTAATAATGAACAAGATAAAAATTCACGTGCAGTCTGTAACCGTGCGAAAATCAATTGGGCAAGGGCGTATTTAAAATTTTGAAAAATAGATGCTGTTTTACATACATACTTTATTTTTATTTATACTTGATGTGATCCTTAAAAAAACATGATGAGATCATGATTCTGATAGTACTATTATACACACTTCCTGAATACGCCCTTGATAGTTGATTGATTAATTAGAATGAGGCACTAGCACATTGTAGGCTGTGTAGTCTGCCTAATTACGCCCATTGCGGGCAGCCTGCTCAAATGATAATCAACACTATGACGACCTGACCGTCAATAAAGGTTAGATCTGCTAATTCCCAACATCATAGAGTACAATGCCATAATTTATTTGATTTATTTGGTTACAATAACGCAACTGGTGTGCGATCTGCTGAGAGAGGATGACTCCCAGAAGGACTTTGTAAGAGAAGCTGGCTCCTATTTAGGTATTGCAAACGTGTAAAAAACCCGGAAAAATCTACATGCCCAGTCTGTTGGAGAAGGAGTATTCAGTGGTTTTATCCACTCGGCCGTTGGTGGGTTAAATATTTAAATAAATTCAAGAATTTTAAAGGAAATATTTTAATATTTGTGGGTGGTGATGAAGTAATGTTTAACTTCTTGAATTTTTATTAGCTCACGTACAGTTCTACAGACGTGCTTTTATCGATAAAATTGTAATTAAAATATCATATATCCAAAACGAATTAAATTGTATTCTATATTGCGTAATGAAGAATTTATTTTTAAAATTTCTTTTATGTTGATAACCATTTGCAGTTCATGAAGTTAAATATACAGAAAGAAAATCTGTGTATTTAAATTAACTCAATTAATTAAACTTTTAGATCTCCGGAGCCTTGCAAAGGGATCAAAGATCCTGGAGCTAGACCCTTTCATCTGTTCTCAGTTTATTACATTTTTCCTTCCTGTATGCACTTGAATTTACATAAATCGACCTTCTAGACTTTATAATTAATTTTTAACACATATTTTGGACATTTAAAATAATAAATTGGTTCCTAAATTAATATTTGATTTAGTTAATATGTAAATTTTAATGCTTACATACAAAAAATGGAGGTTATTTATATCATATAATGTAATTCTTATAAGCTCATACATTTATATTGTCCTTAGAAAACTACTTTAATACTTTAATATATCAATTTAAAAGATAAATTAAAGCTATTAAATGTGAGAAGTGAAATAAATATTAAATTAAAACTACCACATCTAAAATCAATTCGGAGAATTAAAATCAAAAATAAAATTGAAACTATGCCCTTGATTATGAAAGAATATTTAAATTAATAGAAACGAAAAGGAAATCGTGTCTCATATTTATCATTTAAAATAATTTCCCTGTTAAAAACAAAATGTAAATGTATGATGTGAATGAATAATGAATGTTATAAAGTATATACGTGAATAACTTATTAATTAAGCAAGTTTTATACTTGAGGTTTTCTACATTTGTAATAGCTATAATTCAAAAATAAATGCTTATTTTGCATTTATTTTTGAATTATACGTCACAACAACAGGCATGCACGTGGAGTTTCTCGGCTCTTCACGTTTGCAATACCCACATAGGGACTATTTTCCCTTAGAAACTCCCCCGGGGAAATATTCTCTATCAGTAGATCACCCATAAGTTGCATTACCATATACGAACGAACTCGATATTTTTCTTTAAATAAATACAAATATAATTCTCAAGAATTGTTAAATGATATTAAATGATATAAGTGTTCTCTTTTCCAAAAACACATTAAATTTTCTTTTCATTTCAGAATGTAAACATGCAAAGTGATACCACATTGCTTATAGCTTATCATGGTTAATATGAGTCGAGGTATCCATCTCCAGCCATGATCCTATTGCATTTCAAGGCGGTTCTTAATAGGAGTAGCTGTATCCTCCATGGTGATTCACATTAGCGACGTTGCAGTTGAAGTTTTCATCTCTAAAACTTGAACGTCGAACGTCGAGAGCTTCTATCTTGTGTTTCATCTTAACAGTTAACACACAAAGATATGAAGACTAAATAAGATATGAATACATTCAGTAACTATGCTAAAATATTGCAAATTACCCAAAAGCTATTCGTACGAACATACCAATTACAAGAAGAACAGCATTGTTTATATAGACTGAACAGTTAATGGACATTTATAATTGTTATAGGATCACGTTTGTTTTTAAATGCTCCAATAACAATGGAAATAGATAATAACGACCTAATTTTCTTTGCAAAGCCTGGAATATATTGATCTAGTGTTAATATATTACGAATAAATATAAAATGGATTTTTTATCAAATAAATAAATATACAGTCGACCCCCTATAACACTGTTGATTATTCCATTTTATATGAATTCCATGTTGTACGAGTCACTTAGATTTTACAAATATGTGGCCGGGCTGTGAACGGCTCACGTATTTGTAAAATCTAAGTGACTCGTACAACATGAAATTCATATAAAACGGAATAATCAACAGTGTTATAGGGGGTCGACTGTAATAATCGAATTACAGAAGCACAAAAAAAAAAATAATTCTTTATTTTTACTCTTTCCTTCCTCTGCACTGAAAGGTCCTTTTTTCTATAATTTTTATAGTTCTGTCAGGCCCACGATGAGGGCGATCGAATAGTACAGGAGCCCGACATATCTGGGACAGACCGCCCTAGGTGTTCGCAATTCATCTGTATCTCTTGACATTTTCAAGCATAAACTTGACAAATGTATTGGAAATATCTAACGTGTTTGACAGATTTAAAGAAGTAGCAAATTTCAACTTAATAGTTAAGTAAAAAATCCCATTCCTATTTCATATCACATTACAGCTATATGCCTAGGCTAAATATAATAGATCTTGCTTAATTATCGTTTTCTTTACAATTATCGTTTATTGATAGATACAACTTTGCTATTTTGATTATATGAAACGTAGTATTTATGTATGAGGTTTTGTTTTGCTTGTATACGGTAACGCTACACGTGGACGATCTGTATGGAGGAATACCTCCCAGGAGGACTTCCTACGGGAAACTGGCACTTATTTGGGTGTTACAAACGTAAAGAAAAGCCAGAAAACTCCACGTGGACAGGCGCAAACCCACGACTAACTACCAGTGTTCAGTGGTCTTATCTACTCGACTACTGGTGGATACTAGGTGTGACGTAATTTTAAACATTTCTCTATAGTTTTACAAAGTTTAAATTGTATAAAAGTAGAAAAATTATCTCATTTTATAACACTGATCTTATGGGAAATAGATTGGCTCGCTTTACGACGATTTTTCAGGTATCAATTAAATCGTAGAAATTAGAGTTGCTATAATTTGACATATATTATCTACAGCCATGAAGAATTTGGGTTTGTATCTTAATTAGATCTTCAGAAATGTATTATGGACAACACGAATCAGATAATAATTCCCCGTCTTCAATCACTGTAATGAATTGTGGGCGGTTATATAATTTATTATATGCTGGTACTTGACATTAATTAATAAAGTAAATGAAAGAATTATAGATTTTTATATAGTTTAGAAATCCTGTGGCTTAAATTACTTCATCTAAGGATTATATCGTAGCTTATCTAAAGACACACCCCTCGTTAATTATTAATAAGTTTCTTCCAAGTCACTCTTCCTTCTTCTTTCCTTCTAAATTTCCTACGATGTTTACAAGACTTGAGAGAAGACTTATTTGGAATATGTCCTACTGAAAAATAAATTCTAAATAAATCATACATAATTATAATGATGCATGAAGCATTCAGTACAAAAGTCATTAAATTTCTATAAATAATTTGTTTATCCATGTTAAATGAACCATTGAAAACCCTGACGATTCTTATAACAGAAGAATGAAGGAACTGAAAAAATCATCATCATAATCCGATATGTATTTAAACCTGGAATTTTCATGGGTAGAAGATCTTTAAAATTGATGAACAACTGGCTTAACAGCATGGCTCAAAAGCTGCTCCGATTAAAACTATATATTTATTGTGCCACACCTTATAAGGATTAATCCCACACTTAAAATGATTCCGTCGTTTTATCTCCAGTGACTTATTTCGAGTTATTTATATAGCAACACGAACGTGTCGAAAGATGTCACTTGATACGAAATTATCCGGTGAGATCATCAGCCTCCTCGGTGAATATAGAGATTTAATTATAGTAATTATGTATATATAAATCTATTTCTGTTTATTCTTTAATTAAAATAAGTTATAGTCTACATTCTATTTGCAAACACAGTAAATACAGTCGACCCCCCATAACACTGTTGATTATTCCGTTTTATTTGAATTCCATGTTGTACGAGTCACTTAGATTTTACAAATACATGTGCCGGGCTGTGAACAGCTCACGTATTTGTAAAATCTAAGCGACTCGTACAACATGGAATTCAAATAAAACGGTATAATCAACAGTGTTATAGGAGGGTCGACTTGTATACATAATATACACAGGGTAGGTCAAAAGTAACCGTGTTTATTACAAGCAATTCAGCAATTTATGTGTGTCAAAGCATTGTAATTTGTGTACTGAACTAGAAATTTTTTTTTATTTTGAACAACTTTCACATAGTTCGAGTGAAAAAGTATTTGAATAGGATAGTTATATAGCTTTTACAGTAGTTAACACATTTTTGGGCCAGCGCGCCACACAAACACGCACAAAATATGACATATAAATTTATAATTACGGCTAAGTTTTTCAATTTTAAAATGTCAAATTTATCAAAAGTTTCCTGTTTTTCCCGTTTCCTTAAAAACGTAAATTTCCTGTACAAAACTGTTACTATAAAGGACATTTTTTTTCACGCTTAGGATGAGTTTATTCATCGACCGTTTAGTTAAAACTCCGGTTTACGACGGTTTTATAGAAACCTGCTACGTCGGTAAAACCGAAGAGATACCGTAATTTAAAATAGCCATTTTAATTCTGTTACATAACTGATAATATGTGCTATAACATTATTTAAATAATCATAAGAGAACATTTATACCAGTTGTAAAAGGGTGTTACATTACTAGAGGTCGTAAATCGGGGTTTACTTTTTATAGTCTAGTAACCGAATTATTTAATTTTTGAAAAAAATTGTCGCTCGGATATTTATTTACCATATTTCTAAGTTTAATTATAATAAAACAAGACACAGCTTCTGCACAAAGCACATAACACCTCAAGAGCACACTTATGCGTGTGCATATAATATTGAGCGGGTTAATATAAGTGAGAAGAAAGCAATTGTTTGTTTATTCGGTTAAAAGATGTTTACTTATATACTACTTAACATCAATAGAGAGTTATAGCTTCACGGTCCCAGGCAAATTTGAATTAGGGAGCCCCCATATATAGTGTTGACTTCAGACATTTTTCTTCGGGGAAATATTTTCTTATAAAAGATTGTTTTGCCAAATCAATCTTCATGTCCATAGGATAATACACCACTACATCTTACGTATGATTTATAAGCGAGTGCATAAGACAAACCTTTTGTATGGACACCTTTGGTTTAGTGCGTAATAAGAAAATTGGTGTAGTAAACAACTATTCGATTTTTAAAAATGTTTTAAAAATTTTACAGCTATTTTTACGATATTTTTGTAGAATTATTAAGCAATTAAACATAAAAAAATATCGAATTTGATGATATACAGTAAGAACCCCGCTTTACGACTGCCCGCTTCAATCCGTGACTGTACTGTACTTATTAAATACGATTAAGGAAATAATTTTGTGTGACTTATCGGTTCATTTAGTCGAGAGTTTGCGTGTGCGAACTACAAAGCATAACATCCAAATAAGGAATATTACGTTTTCTCACTGTCCTATTTGATATATATCAAGTCAACGACCCGATGTACTTTTTTTTTTTTTTTACTTTTACGGACAGTCATATTCGATCGGTTAAGGCGCATTTCTTCATTGCTCCTATTATAAATTTAAATTACTTAAAAATAAATGTATTATTAAAAATAGAAAATCGACAATATTTGATAGAAATTATAAGTAAAAACAAACACTGGAAATAAATTTTAAAAGATAGAAAGATTGAGAAATTTCAAATATTTTCTTCCTCTCTCTATCTTTTCTAATAAACGATTTAAATTATTCCTAATAAATTAACTTTCATCCTATTCGCATTTTCTATGTATTTTATTAAATTACCGAACATTCTATCCATTAATATAATTACATTTTAAACATTACGAATTTATTTTCATTATTTTTTCTTTTTTTATTACGTAAAAAGCATCGGCTTGAGAGTTACATAAAATTTCGAAGTGACTGGGAACGAGTATATTTATTTGAGTAGCAGACGATAGAGGTAAATCGACCAATCAGATGGCTGGATTTGCCGGCCGACATTTGGCGGTTTGCCATTATCTAGTGGAGAAGGTGTAAGGGAAACATCATGGATACTAACATTTGGAGTGAATATAACGAGAATGTTTTGAGGTGTAAATATCCCTTACATCGCTGTTGTAGGGACGGTGACGTAGAAATGATAGAATATTTAATTACTTGCGTTCGTTATTCCGTACAAACCGAAGATTGTTTTCACAGTTGGACTCCTTTCCATTGGGCATGTCGTTTCGGTAAAGTAAGTTCAAATTTTTGAATATTTTATGATTTTATCGCATATTCGACCGTTATATAACGCTATTATATCGATTGGTGACGTATCGGTGACGTATTAGTGACGTTTTAGTGAAACAAAACAGTGGTTACCATTTGTGACGTGTTATCGAAATAAAACAATGGTGACCATTAGTGACGTGTTACTGAAACAGAATGGCCACTTTAATGACGTATTATTGATGTGTTAATAAAACAAAGCGATGGTAACTATTAGTGACGTATTAGTGACGTGATAATTACTGGAACAAACAATGGTTACCATTAGTGACGTGTTACTGAAACAAAACAATGGTGCATGTGTGTATAATACACCACAGTAAAATACACCTACGAACACATCTATTTATACATTTATGCTCCATTTTCTCAAATAATAAACGATAAAGCACACGAGTTTGACGTATTTCCTGTGTTAAAACAGTACAAATAACTGTTTCCACTCCAAAATTAAATATCAGACTCGTATAAACATACAAACTATTCGGTAAAATAAGTTAAATTTTATTTAATTTTTCAGGAGTTACATTAAAAAATACGCTCAAACGAAACGATTTTAACGTTGTTTCGTCGAATAAATGCGGTGTATTTACGTATAAAAAGGACGAAAATAAATTATCTGACGGAAAAATAATAAGACGAGTGAGAAAAATAAGTATCTTAAAATATCTGTTACGAATGTAACTATTTTCTCAATGGAAATTTCCACTGTGGCCTTCAATAGAGGTAGTTGAATTACACGTTTAACGTAGGTGTTGTTGCTATGCGCTAAACACGTGTCTTTATACTTTGACATATAAATAAACAATATTTAGGAAATACTTTATATATTATTCTAAAAAATTTAATGGTGTGTAAAAAACTTTCATGCTTACAAAACTTTTTTAAGTTCAAATAAATAAAATAAAATAAAAAGGATAGAGAAATTTCAAGTCAGGATTATAAATGAATAATTTCTGGATAAAACTAATGTAAAAAAAATGCAAATTAATAAAAAATTAGCAAAAAATTTTTCCAGATTTTTTGTTTTGTTCCTTTAAATAAGTTATGAGAAACTTTTTTTTATATATTTATAATTTTCTGATCATTTTAAAGTATAAATTCTAAATAAATTATAGTTCATAAAAATTAAATTTACAGTACAAGCAATGGTACTTTATGCACCTTTCCGCCAGCCACCAGGCATTACAAAATCAAAAGTGCAGTCTGCGTTTTAAATTCTTAGATTTGATTTAATGAAAATCGGTAAAAAGAACATGCCGATAAAACCAAAAATCCAATAGTTTATAATCTTGGACTTTAACATTAAAAACAAAATTAATTAATTAATTATCTTCTAAGATTAATGCAGGAAAGTAATTAATTAAAATTATTTTTATAATGTTAATCTTATATATTAATAAAAAATGTAATTATTTTAAGTTTCAAGCAAATATAAAAAAAAATCTGATAAAAAAAATATGTTCTTGAAATATGTTAAAATATTTAAACATAAATAATATCTGTAATGTAAATAAATAGAGCTCATAAATAAAACAATTTTAAATAAACATTGATTTTTTTATGTTTTACAGAACTGTAAACATAACTAATCTTCAAATTATATGCTTCTTACAGTATAAAATTACATGCTATAAATAAAATTTATCTTAAATTTATAGTGATGGGATTTGTTAACATATAGTAATAACAAAATGCCGAGATTGAATTTTAATTGTATCGTGAATAAGTTTGATCGAAATTTAATTAATTATTAAAAAATTTTCATAAGAATAGAAGTGAATGGAACAGCATTGAGTATTATTAATAATCTGACACTGTGGGTGTCCATGGAAAATTTTCCAGGGGTGGCAAAGCTTGAAGGTAATTACGTCAATAAGTTTTTAATTATTTAATTTTTTGGTTTTTTTTTCCATAAGTAGATAATCGAATACAGTATTGTATCAAAGCATTCCATGGCCGAGAGTGTAAAGTTGTACAGTACATCTCAATCACTTTTATGATTATAATTTATAGAAATTTTTACTGGATCCCAGAGTAGGAAAGTGTCTCGTCTTCCCTTTCTGCAGATGTCCATGCTTGGCACTTAGTTAAATCTTTAATTTTTAATTTTAAATATTATATTTAAATGAATATTGTGGGAAAAATCCTAATAAGTTTTATCAATATATGTTTTTAAGATTAGATAAATGTATAGCAGATAATTCAATAGTTAAATTTTTATTATAAATAATATTATTTTTTTATTGCATCTGTTTTCTCAACAAATCCAGTTATTGATTCTGAATATAATGATGATTTTAAGAAAATTTTCTCTAGAAATTCAATATTGAACATAAAATTTGTTAATTGATTTTTATGTTATATAAACGGCTTGCTGTATATTATATTACAATTGTAAATTCGTCTCTGTAATCCAAAAACACACTTTGCTGTAAGATACGTCTACCAAAGTGTTTTTGGATTACAGAGATGAATTTACAATTGTGATTTTTATGTTCTTTTTTTATTATTAATTAAATGATTTTAAGAAGTCAGATCATAAGAAACAAACATCTTTTTTTATCCAAAGTATAATTATAATTTTCCAAATATACTTTAGTTTTGCTCAGCTTTTCTAAGAAAAGTTTGTGGTACAATGTTTGTTTGAATGTTGTTAGTAGAATATTATCTTTCTGCAGTTTCTTAAAATAAGCACAAAATCAGTCTTAATAAAAGCATACATTACATAATATTAGTTTTAACTTAATTTTTTTCATTTAATTAATTAACCAATAAACAGTTTGCAGAAGTTAGCTAATATTTCTTTTTATTTAGGAGAATATTTTCATTATACAGTCAAATAGTTTAAATATTATCTCTCCATCCTTCTCCTCCTCTTTCAAATCTGTTCATTCTCTTCCACTTCCTCTTTCAACTGTCATTCATAGTTTCCATTTTTTTCTTATTAAAATTTAAATACGACTTTTTTAAAATTGAAAAAATACATTAAAAGATGGATAGTAACTTCTTTCAATGGTAACTTTGTTGTTGTTGTTTTTTTGGACTTATTAATGTTGTAACATTGATTTAGAATTCAGAGTTTTTAAAGTGATATAATTAATGAATTGTCTTTGTTTAAACATAATGATTTTGAAAATTATATATTGAATCTTTGTAACATTCCTTGTGAAATACTGGTTTGAACTTAAAGTATCTAAACTTGATTTACTGTGAATTTGGAGTTTACAGTGGTTAAAATGCTAATTTACACATATATAAAAATCTGGATGAGGTGCGACTCCAACTAGTCTGGATTTTTGGCACTTCACTGTTATATATGTTTTTTGTGTTTTAATAATAATGGCATTGTCTGTTCAGATATTACAATCTTAATAAACTTCCTGAAATATGATCCAATTTCTTTACACTATTATTAGTTTTAATTTAAAGTTTACAATCTATTTATAGTAGAGTAAACATATTCATACAATGAATACGATAAGGAATGCTTATATTTTATCATGCAAATAATAATTTTTCCACTTAAATAAATTCCTACTTGAAATTATAAATAAACCAATAAAAAATTTTGTGCTCATTTTTAAGGCAATTAAACTATTTTAACTTACTTGCTTGGCCTACATTTTTGAATATATATAATTGATTGTATTTTTTAAATCATAACAATAAATTACTACTATTTTTATTTTTTTAGTTGGATTGTCTCGAAACATCATGGATACTAACGTTTGGAGTGAATATAACGAGAATGTTTTGAGGTGTAAATATCCCTTACATCGCTGTTGTAGGGACGGTGACGTAGAAATGATAGAATATNTTTTATGTTCCTTTTTTTATTATTAATTAAATGATTTTAAGAAGTCAGATCATAAGAAACAAACATCTTTTTTTATCCAAAGTATAATTATAATTTTCCAAATATACTTTAGTTTTGCTCAGCTTTTCTAAGAAAAGTTTGTGGTACAATGTTTGTTTGAATGTTGTTAGTAGAATATTATCTTTCTGCAGTTTCTTAAAATAAGCACAAAATCAGTCTTAATAAAAGCATACATTACATAATATTAGTTTTAACTTAATTTTTTTCATTTAATTAATTAACCAATAAACAGTTTGCAGAAGTTAGCTAATATTTCTTTTTATTTAGGAGAATATTTTCATTATACAGTCAAATAGTTTAAATATTATCTCTCCATCCTTCTCCTCCTCTTTCAAATCTGTTCATTCTCTTCCACTTCCTCTTTCAACTGTCATTCATAGTTTCCATTTTTTTCTTATTAAAATTTAAATACGACTTTTTTAAAATTGAAAAAATACATTAAAAGATGGATAGTAACTTCTTTCAATGGTAACTTTGTTGTTGTTGTTTTTTTGGACTTATTAATGTTGTAACATTGATTTAGAATTCAGAGTTTTTAAAGTGATATAATTAATGAATTGTCTTTGTTTAAACATAATGATTTTGAAAATTATATATTGAATCTTTGTAACATTCCTTGTGAAATACTGGTTTGAACTTAAAGTATCTAAACTTGATTTACTGTGAATTTGGAGTTTACAGTGGTTAAAATGCTAATTTACACATATATAAAAATCTGGATGAGGTGCGACTCCAACTAGTCTGGATTTTTGGCACTTCACTGTTATATATGTTTTTTGTGTTTTAATAATAATGGCATTGTCTGTTCAGATATTACAATCTTAATAAACTTCCTGAAATATGATCCAATTTCTTTACACTATTATTAGTTTTAATTTAAAGTTTACAATCTATTTATAGTAGAGTAAACATATTCATACAATGAATACGATAAGGAATGCTTATATTTTATCATGCAAATAATAATTTTTCCACTTAAATAAATTCCTACTTGAAATTATAAATAAACCAATAAAAAATTTTGTGCTCATTTTTAAGGCAATTAAACTATTTTAACTTACTTGCTTGGCCTACATTTTTGAATATATATAATTGATTGTATTTTTTAAATCATAACAATAAATTACTACTATTTTTATTTTTTTAGTTGGATTGTCTCCAGAAATTAGCATCCTATCTTCCTTCTAATACAAGTATTGATATCAAATCCTCAAGAAATTTGCAAACTCCTCTTCATATATCAGCATTAGCATGTCAATCACATTGTTTGCTTTGGTTATTACAGGCTGGTGCTGATGCAAATAATCAGGTACATTATTTGTCATTGTTAATTAATTCTTTATATTAAATTAAATATAAGATAATGTGTATACAAAGAAAATTTTTCTTGATATTGGGTAATGTAATATCATGCATCTAGATTTCTTAATGAAATAAAATACTTGATATTAACCTATAATTGCTAATGATATTGATATCTGATAAATTCACTTACAAATATGGGGTGGGTGTTACAAATCTAACAGGTTTAATCTTTCTTTTTTAAGTTGTATATATATATAATGTTGAGCAAAAAGAATTTCTTTATGCAAAAATTCTTAATGACTTATAGCTAAATACCAACTGAATGCCGAAAATCTATCGGGCTAGTTTAAGGCTAATTACTAAATGAATTACGTAACCAATTTGGCTCTAGATATTCATTTAGTAATTAGCCTTAAACTAGCTTGATAGATTTTCGGCATTCGGTTGGTATTTAGCTATATTATATATCGAGTTTAGCAATGTTTGTATTCTTAATGACTTTTTTATTCTGCCCTATTGAGTGGTTATTACAGTTACATAAATAAAATATTACAAAAATTAAAAAGTTTCAGATAATAATGGGGCATTTTCATTCATAAATTGTAACTAAAAAATAAAAATTAGATATCTGTAAGGCAAGCAAAAAAGCAATTTAAAAAATATTATATTATTTGTTTATGAATATAAATAATAATTTAATATTTAAAAATAATGGTTAAAAATTGAATAATTTTTATTTTTTAACTTTTGGAATATAATTACTTTTATTTTAGGATTCACTGGGAGAAACTGCTTTGCATAAAGCTATTAGAAGTGGAAGCATAGAATGTGCTGCAATTTTATTATTAAAAAATGCTGATATAAGATTTTTCTACTACAAAGACCCAGAATTTCTAGAGGAAAAGTTGCATAATATTAATGATCAGAGTCCTATTGAATTAGCAACAGTATGTGGTAATTCCATTTTAACAGTATTAATGGACAAAATTAATGAATGCATTGCTACAAAAAATTTGACAGATGCAGAAAACATCTTGCAAACTGTGATGAAAAATTTTACTGCTTCATTTGCCGCTTTCTATTCTGTCAGAAATTAAATCGATAAATAATGATATAAATTCAGTAGAAAAAGACTGTTCCAATATGCAGTATGAAATTTCTTCGCAAAATATAAAAAATAGTAGGAAAAGATCATTTACTGAAGATGATTCAGAAATTTCAAAAAGAAAAAAACTAAATGAATCTGAACTTTATTCCAATCCATCAGTGCTTTGTAATAGTACTTCTGGTATACCTTCTGAAGAACCAATGATACCATGTATTGTTCAGCATCAAAGTTCATTTGGAATTCAAATGCTTCATGACATTAATAGACATGTACCTCGTTGTTTCGGTCACTATATTTAAAATACTTTTCAGTATATTATAATGTTAAGAAAGGTAATAATATATATCATTATAAAAAATATATATATTATATCAGTTATTTGCTGAATTCTCATCACATTTCTTTTAATTAAATTTTCTGAATTTTAATGAGTATTTTGATAAATACACACAATTTTTATGTTTTGTATTATTTTGTAACATCAAAAATTATAATAAATTATGAACTTAAAGCAAGTTTAGAATAGTAACAAATAAAAACAAATTTTTACCCTCACAAATTATATTTTAATTATATTCTATTATATATAGATGTTAGTTACTAATTAATATCACAACAAACTAAAATAATATGGATAGAATTAAACTGTGCATAAATATTCATAACATTTTACCACGTTGTAAGGTAATTTTACCATATGATTTACATTTCCAAATAATTTTGCTATATGAACATTTTTTAATAATTATTGCTAATATCAGAAAGAATAACAAGAGCATTCAAACTGTGTATTTTATTAAATATAAAAACAATTTTTAAAAGACAATGTAAAATAATATACACACACATAATGTAATTAAAGCACAAATCTACTGCAAACTGAAATGTAAAGTTTGGATTGTTTTCAGGTTATATTTATGTTCATTAATTAATAAATTAGTGAAATATAACTAAAAATAAATCAAATTTAAGCATATGCTTAACAACTTAAAAATATCTNTATTTTTTTTTTTTCTTGTTAGCAACAGAGTCATGTCGCCATCTGTTCGTTACAGGGAAAATTTTTGAATTGAAATAACATGACATCCAGTTTGCATCAGAAGTTTGTTTATAGTTAATTGGGCCTTCTGCGCCAAATCTTTCCATATATAACCTCGGCTTTCATCTATCTAACTCTGTTCTCGAGATTAAAGGACAGACAACAGTAGGAATTTATAGGTCTACGATTTTTTTAATTGCCCAATCAACAATAAATAACGTTGAGAGTGTGATTGTCGTCCTTTATAGAAAAGAGCCAAGAATCCATAAACTTATTTCAAACAATCAGCAACAAACTTCATGCTAATTTCTTATAATTAAACAAGTAGATTTCGTATTAATAAAGTAAAGTAAAATGAAATGGAACTTTTATGATCATTATTCTATAGATATTTGTATTTAAAAAATTCATGATAGTGATCAACTTTCAAAATTGTTATTTTAGTGGTCTGTAAGGTCAGAAAGCTTGATTACCACTGATGGAAAGAATGAAACATTAATCTCCCATTTATTAAATATTGAAATGTTATTGTGTAAACTTAATTTTGTACACAAATTGTTTTACATTTTATAATTTTTAAATATTTATGTAAGATTTCTAGAAAAGAATTGTAGTATAATTCTAGGAAACAGTTTTATTTTAAACAAACTTTAATAAAAATATAAACATCTTTAGCAAACCCAATACATTACAATTGTACGCCATATTATTATAGCCAATATATAACCCAGTGTCATAGGGCAGTTGTTATAGCTTAAATTTTATTAATTATAATTATATTCTGTATCTTTTTACAAAGAGATATATGAAAATATATTCATTTTCCTCCTGCCTCTGTCATTTAATTTTGATTGATGACAGTGTAAAGCATTAATAAGCTTGATCTAGATGTAATGATTCTTTTGCAGATAAGAAAAAAAATTTCCCACTTTAATTATCATAGACAATTATTTTTACGTAATTCTTTATTATATATCTATTTATATAAGAACTCCTCTATATCTAAATTTAGAATTCCTGAAAGCTGAGCATTTCTCTACTGCTTTCAATCCACCATTTATCCGTCATTCAGAAAGAACCATGAATAAAGAAACTGAAGTGAGGCAGGGTGCATTATTTTTGGAAACAATGCTAGGTTCTATTTGTCTCTTGTCATCAATTCACATGAAAAATCTATTAATAAACTTAAATTAGTATTTCTAATAGTATTTTTGCGAAAAAGAATGTTTAATTGAATAATGAATGTAAAGTGTAAAGTTTTGTGTAAAGAATATTTAAGAATGTTCTTACATTTTGTCAAATTAACAAATCAGTTTGTCAAGTAAAGAAATTCTAACAATTCAAAGTTTATGTTAAATTTAACATTTCACAACATTGCATAACATTACTTAGATTGTAACATGAAATGGTGTTTTTTTTTTTATTGCTATAAATAACTTGATAGTCTAATTCAAAATTTTTGGATTGTTTCTGAAGAAAACCAGACTTTTATCAAATGCTATGTATTAAACTTATAAGTGTGACTTTTATCATTTGATTTAATTCTTAAGGAATCTATTTTGTTATGCAGATTCATCAATACGTAAACTGTATTTTTACAGTCTTTGCAAAATCTCTCTCTCTCTCTCTCTCTAACTTATAAATTGAACTGTGTTAAAAAAAATCATTTCTTTTATCCAAATAAAAATTAAGAACTTCTATAGTTTATAATTGTATGTTTTATAAAATATATTCTACATTACATAAATTTGTTCTGAAAGATTGATAATATTTGAAATTATTCTCAATTAAATACAGTGAAGAATTGAAAATCAAGACTAATTGGGACTAGACCCATTCGGATTTTCAAATATACATGTAAATAAGCATTTTAAATACTGTAAACTCCAAATACACCGTAAATCAAGTTCAAGCCAGTAATTTATAAGAAATGTAGGAATGCTTATAAAGATTCAAAATGTAATTTACAGAATTGTTATATTGAAACAAAAATATGCTAATTATAACCTCAAAATTAAAAAATTCTGCAAGGATATTAGAACATCAACAATGAAGTTACCATTGAAAGGAGTTAATAGCCAATTTTTGATGTCCGCATTTTTGACACCATTGTATTTAGAACTAAATATTAAATATCGACCAATCAGATGGCTGGATTTGCTGGCCAACATTTGGCGGTTTGCCATTATCTAGTGGAGAAGGTGTAAGGGAAACATCATGGATACTAACGTTTGGAGTGAATATAACAAGAATGTTTTGAGGTGTAATTATCCCTTACATCGCTGTTGTAGGGACGGTGACATAGAAATGATAGAATATTTAATTACTTGCGTTCGTTATTCCGTACAAACCGAAGATTGTTTTCACAGTTGGACTCCTTTCCATTGGGCATGTCGTTTTGGTAAATTGGATTGTCTCCAGAAATTAGCATCCTATCTTCCTTCTAATACAAGTATTGATATCAAATCCTCAAGAAATTTGCAAACTCCTCTTCATATATCAGCTTTAGCATGTCAATCACATTGTTTGCTTTGGTTATTACAGGCTGGTGCTGATGAAAATAATCAGGATTCACTGGGAGAAACTGCTTTGCATAAAGCTATTAGAAGTGGAAGCATAGAATGTGCTGCAATTTTATTATTAAAAAATGCTGATATAAGGTATTGGAAAATTTGATAATATGAATTTAAGATACATTAATTTTTAAGATCTATATGAGAAGTTTTTAATGCCATATGAAATAGCCCTATAGTTGGAAAGGTATGTTGTATCCCCGAATAGTTTAATTCTTATTGAACAATCAGTGAAATTATAAACTATGAATTACAATCTGTATGTTTTATTATTATTATTAGTTCCTCATTTTATAACAAGAATAAATAATATACAAGCATACTATACAACTAATTCTAATGCTCTTATAATTAAAATTTATTTCATAATTTACATAAACTTATGAGATATGTCTCAAAAGTAATTGTACAAAAATTCTTATGTTTAACTTTGCACTATAGCATCATGTTGCATATCTGTTGTTATTTATTTGGAAATGTATATCTTTGTATGATTGAATTAATATAAAATGCAATGCCTTTGGAAAACAGATCCAGTATGTCTGAAAGGATATTGCAGATGAGTGGAAGCTACACAATGACAACATGCCTGTCACATTGCACAGTCAGTTCAAAAGTTTTTAGCCAAAAACACTTAGTTCCATAATCTCTGCAGTTCAGATTTGATACTGTGTGACTTTTTTAATCTCTTACTCAAATTGAAATCCAAGATGAAAGGTCATTGTTATGGGATTGGACAATATCCAAAAAAGTATGACCAATATACTAAAAAATCCTTACAGGTGATTTCCAGCACTGATATGATAAGTGGAAAAAATGTTGTGACTTTTCACCATTAGAATTTTGAAAGGGATAATTTGTACCTTTTATGTAAGTCTATTAAATTTTTTATTAAATAAGTACACTTCTTTTGGGACATACCTTCTACATACATATTATGAAACTAATACTTCTAATACTGGGCATTCTAATTCTTACACAATAATTTAATATTTCAAGAAAACCTTGGTAGAATCAGAGTAGTTATAAAAATACAATATAAAATAGCATCGAATTAAAACAAAAATGAAAATTAAAGTGATAATTTTTTTTTTGAAATATGATAGCCTAAATTAAATTAATAGTGGGTGATTGAATAGTGGACTTGTTACATTATTCTGTTATATTTCGATTATTGTTCAAATTTTGATTGTAGTAAGCAGATATAAACAAAGTACTGTACAGTCAATGAATATAAATAAAATAATTAATGGAAATATTTGACTAATTATAAAATATTGTTGTTATAATATATATTAAATGCTTACTAAGAACATTAAAAGTTTTTTTGATGTATTATCAGAAAATTTTTGTAATTATTTTGGTGTAATAGAAAACTATCTTTACACTATTATCAACTTTTTAAAACAATTATAGAAAAAGAAAATACTGCTAAAAAATTGTAAATAAAAATTTTTCAGAGTTGTTTAATGTGTGTCCTTTCAAGACTTTTTAATGTATGACTTTCAATTCTCCTTGTTAGATTTTTCTACTACAAAGACCCAGAATTTCTAGAGGAAAAGTTATGTAAATTTGTTTGTTTATTGAATATAAGATAAATTTTAGATGTAAATTTTATGATGAAACAAAACTGAAATAAAAAAGTACCAGTATAATTTTTTTTAAATATTTGTATATTATACACATTAACTGTCTTTTGGCATTAATTAAAAGTTCTGTTTAAATGTGTAGATCAAAAATTTCAAAACATTCAACATTTTATATATTTAAATTTTTTAAAACATTTAAAATTTTCTTGTGAAATGTTATAGAGAAATGTTATAAATGACTTTAAGTTAGCTAAGTACCTCTTCATATTAATTAAATTTTAAATAATTCAAGAATATTTTTTATAAGTATAGGAATTCCTTAATATTATTTACACTATATCGAAATAAGAACTTTTAGATTAATGAGCACTTTTCAGTAAGATCTTACATATCTTACTGAAAAAAAAAATTGTTAATTTTACAAACTCTTTTATTACATTTAAATATTTGATATTTATTTTTAATTTTAATGAAATGTTTATGGTACAGAAATAAAGACTAAAACTAACTAATAAAGTCATTACTTTTTATCATTTTCTTTGGGCTTTTAAATGTAAAATGATAAGCCTTTTCTACCATAATTAAAATGTTAATAAGATAATTTTAAAAATAAAAAAAAAATTTAAGTTTAAAAGATTAATAAATAATACTTTACTTTCATTTTTATCTTGACAGGTTGCATAATATTAATGATCAGAGTCCTAGTGAATTAGCAACAGTATGTGGTAATTCCATTTTAACAGTATTAATGGACAAGATTAATGAATGCATTGCTACAAAAAATTTGACAGATGCAGAAAACATCTTGCAAACTGTGATGAAAAATTTTACTGCTGAATTTCATTTGCCGCTTTCTATTCTGTCAGAAATTAAATCTATAAATAATGATATAAATTCAGTAGAAAAAGACTGTTCCAATATGCAGTATGAAATTTCTTCGCAAAATATAAAAAACAGTAGGAAAAGATCATTTACTGAAGATGATTCAGAAATTTCAAAAAGAAAAAAACTAAATGGTAAGTGATTTATTGTCTGTCTTTTATTAAATATAATTTGTTATACATGTTCTCAAATTCAAAAATGGCATAAAAAGTTTGGCAATGCTATGAACCAATGGTGCAACAGTTATGTCCAGCTCTTAGCATTTCCAACTTGGACTTGCAGTATCACCAAACCTCTCACACTGCTATTACGACTACTAGCAATTTCAAGTATTTTTGATCACCTAGTATACATTTTTGTGTAATAATTAAACTATTACTCATATATTACTTTTACTTTCCTGACTGTTATATATAACAGAGGAAATGTTTGATGATTGGCCAAGAAAACTGATCTCCCCAAGATTTTTACATTTTTGGACTTGGGATCTTGAAACATCAAGAAATGCAAAAATGTTGAATTTTTTTTCAATATGTATGCATATCAATGTGTGTGAGGGGCATGATTTTCTTCACTTACTTTGAAGCTTAACAACTCCTGTACATTTTGTCAAAACTTTCTGAAATATTGCAAGAAGGTGTGGGATTAATAGTGTTTATACTATTAAATTTTGGCAGTTAAAGATAAAGGACAGTGGGAAGACAGAGAGGATTGTGTGTCTTATCTTGAGTGGGATCACACTTAATTGAAGATTTTACTTGTTAGCATTTACAATTTTTTATAAAACTCATCTTCACTCTGAAAATTAAGCTTTTTACCAATTTATAATAATTCATAATATTAAAAGTTTTAAATAAAATTTCATAACCGTTGGTGCCCTCTACAATTTTAACTTTACTACCAGGAAAGTAATGCAACTCGCTGGATTTTTTTTACATGGTCTAATTATTTAAAAGTAGTTTAGTTAATTAATTTTCTTACATAGATTAATTGCTGCAAACACACAAGAACAATAATTGGAATAATATATTTATCTAATACTAATGGTAATTTGATTGTGTATATTTATCTTGTTTATTTATGATATAGCATCATGAGTGATATGAGTGCATATATTTGAAGTGTAAAGAGTTGGAAAATGTTTATATATTTTTTTTAATAACTTAAAAAGGAGTGTTGTGAAATTCAAACAATATAATGTAGATTAAAAAGTTTGCATGTGAATATATTTTTAGCAATATTTAAAAGAGCAATATGCAAATAAAATTTATATAATTTCTTGGACTATGCAGAATAATATGTTTATAGTAAAAACATGATTTCTAAGTACAGGTTTTGTTTCAGTACAAATATTTTTTTCTTCCGTTTATTCCCTATAGTGTGAATATTTTTGTCTTTGACATTACTTGTTAATATTTTGATTATGGGATGATTTGAAAGCATCTATTGTGATATTGTTTCTACTCTTATGAGCACAGGACCATACGTGCACACTGAATACAATTCGAACAAGTAATATGTTGGTCACATGCAAAATTTACAAGAACATATACTTTTGTTAATTTACTACATATTACTAAATTTACTACATATACTTATATGTAGAAAAACACAAACAAAATAGTACAGATACTCTTCAGCATTTTCTACTAATAGGCTATAACATCTGTTTATATAGTAAATTATAGAAAGGTGTTAAAACAAAGAGAATTTAAAACTACAGTTGTTTGTTTTAACTTTTTAGCAAATAAATCATTGATACTAACAAAAAAAGCCCATTGAATGTGCTTCATTAAAGCTCCTCATTTATCAATTCAGTAATTACTGTGTGCTTAATTATTGTAATATTTATGATTAATAGCTTGCATAGATTTGAGAAGATTTCTCATCAGAGATGAAAATGATTTCATTTTGTTAAACTTTTTTAAGCAGATTAATTTAAATTTGTATGCTGAATTCATGAGAGTTATAATTTATAGCTATATCATCATTATTTAGGAATTGCAAGTTTATAATATCTTATATGTTAATTAATATAGGAAATTCAAATAGTATTTTTTTTTTCTAAATGATCAATTCAAATTATACATAAAATATTAAATGTTTATATTTAAAAATTCAATATTTTTCACTTTTTTCTGTAGATTAATTGTTAAAGAAATTCTTATTCTTACTACATTTCTGAGAAATTTCCATATTCTATAGTTTTGTGGAAATCAAAGAAAAATAATTAATATTTAATAATTATATGGTATTAATGTAGTTATTTTTTGTATAAGTTATATTTAATAACATTTAAATTCTTAAATTTTTTATATTTAAAAAGTATAAATTAAAAAACTTGTATGATTCTCAAACACATTAAATGTAGAATTTTAGTGATAAATTTTTTGATTTTTACATAATAAAACATATGTTATATCATAAGTGATTGCATTATTTTTCTTTCAATAGAATCTGAACTCTATTCCAATCCATCAGTGCTTTGTAATAGTACTTCTGGTATACCTTCTGAGGAACCAATGATACCATGTATTGTTCAGCATCAAAGTTCATTTGGAATTCAAATGCTTCATGACATTAATAGACATGTACCTCGTTGTTTTGGTCACTATATTTAAAATACTCTTCAGTATATTATAATGTTAAGAAAGGTAATAATATATATCATTATAAAAAATATATATATTATATCAGTTATTTGCTGAATTCTCATCACATTTCTTTTAATTAAATTTTCTGAATTTTAATGAGTATTTTGATAAATACACACAATTTTTATGTTTTGTATTATTTTGTAACATCAAAAATTATAATAAATTATGAACTTAAAGCAAGTTTAGAATAGTAACAAATAAAAACAAATTTTTACCCTCACAAATTATATTTTAATTATATTCTATTATATATAGATGTTAGTTACTAATTAATATCACAACAAACTAAAATAATATGGATAGAATTAAACTGTGCATAAATATTCATAACATTTTACCACGTTGTAAGGTAATTTTACCATATGATTTACATTTCCAAATAATTTTGCTATATGAACATTTTTTAATAATTATTGCTAATATCAGAAAGAATAACAAGAGCATTCAAACTGTGTATTTTATTAAATATAAAAACAATTTTTAAAAGACAATGTAAAATAATATACACACACATAATGTAATTAAAGCACAAATCTACTGCAAACTGAAATGTAAAGTTTGGATTGTTTTCAGGTTATATTTATGTTCATTAATTAATAAATTAGTGAAATATAACTAAAAATAAATCAAATTTAAGCATATGCTTAACAACTTAAAAATATCTTTAATTATTCTGTTAAAATCAATAAAGAATATCCTTATTTTTAATAAGAATTTTTTAAAAATAAATTTATAACTGTTAAATTATTTAAAACATGATAAAAATCACATGATTGATACTTTTATTTGAGACTTTATATGTTCATGATTTATGATTTTTATTTAATATTGAATAGTTTATACAGATGTAAAATATATTAAAATTTAATGAGTGATAAATTCAATATTAGCAAACAGAATTTTGTCTAACAAAACATTAAATCTAAATCTAATTTTTGTAATTGATTTTTAAATACAAAACTTTTTAAACTATTAAGAAGATAAATATTTTTTAATAAATTTATTTATTTTAACACAGTAAAATATTTACTAGTGACAAAAATGACTTTCTGTCTAATAGTTTGTATTGTCAATCAAATTTTTTAGACATTAAGTTAATATAATTAAAACTTAATGAGTATATTTATCAAAAATTTATAGTAATTTTTTTTTTTATAAATGCTGTAACAAATTATATTTATATTTAAAATATGCAAAAATGCAAATATTTTATATTAAAATATTTCAAAAAATTTCTTTCAGTATTCACTAAGAGGGAAAGAATAAAAACCTCTGAATTGATATTGATTGAATTATAGTGCAAGTTAATATAAATATTATTTAAGGATATTATTATTAGGCTTGAAAATTATATTTTTGTAATTTGTAACTACTTATCTGCTTTTGTAACAATATATTTATTAATTTTCATATTTCATGTTAAAATTTCATAATATAATATTAAAATGTATGTGAATGGTTACTTTAATACAAATTGTTTTTCATAACATCAAGCTTTTATAATATAATTAACCATTGTAACATGTGATGAAACTTTTTTAAATGGCAAATTTTGATGAAAGTAAAGTTAAAAATTGTATTCCTTTTAAGAAAAAAGATTTGAATTATATAAATAAATTATTAAGATAATGTATGAAATTAACTTTGACTATACTTTGACTAACTTTAACTTTAATTATTGGCTATTCAACCCAACACTGTAGATGATATGTTTTCAAGTTGTGTAAGAATATAGGCAATTAATTTTGTATGTTTTTTTGAAACTTAAGCACAGTACGGATGTATATAAACCAAGCTATTACTGATATTTTACATATAATGTTGTTTATTTTTCTTTTTATAGCTTTGTGATTAATTCTTCTGAAGATCAAAACATAAATTTGTTATGACTGCCTGTTAGCTTTTCAATGTAATTTATGTTCTTGGATTGTTTGAATTCTGAAAATATTTACAGTTAAGTAACTTTGGGGTTTTAATTTAAAATAATTTTTGTTACTAATATTCAAAAATTATATGAGAGTATGTGGGATATAGACCAATAATTTCAAAACACTTGCATGAATGAAATGTTTTAAATACCGTAAGTATATATTGAAGTAAGAACGTGTATATCAGATAGGCATAGTTTATTTATTTTTCAATGACCTAGATTCATTTATAATTATTTTAGTTAACTTTGCCATTATCGTAAACTTGTAAGCTTGAATTCATAGTAGAGTACTTATCATTTGTAATTACTTTTAGTAGTATATGAGATTATAAACAAATGTATTCCATAAAAATTCTTCGGATGTTGAAGAATAGCAATTTTGTATAGGAGATTGTGATTTGCATTATTCATTGCATTTATTAATAGCTACTGCTGGATATTAAAACCTTTAATAATAATTTATAACAATTGTAATGTGATAAATTGAATTTTTAAGATTTATGCATTTCATAAGAATCTCCATTTTACTGTTGCAGTATATTTTTTATTTATAGATGTATATTTTAATATTTCATAACTTAAAAACATTTGTGAAGTCAAATGTATTGTGCTGTTGTGATAATATTCATAACTAAGAATATTATTGTATGCTATTCACTGCTAAAAAATAGGGTTGTTTTGCTTCCCATGGAAGCAATCCTTTATCAAAATGAACTTTTTTAATAGTTACGTAGAAATATATAAATATATTATGGCTTTTTCTATATGATTAAATGTTATTAGTTTAGTTAGTGGCATGAAAAAAGTTAAAGCCACATTGGTTTAATTTATTGTAAATAAAAAGTTATATAATGAGTGTTGTTGTAATGTTTTTAATTTTGAATTCAGTCACTTTATATAATTAATATATTCTCAATAAAACATATAGGAACTATAAAAATTAAATTATAAATATGAAGAAAAAAAAAATGTCCAAATCTTAGGAATGAATACATTTGTTAGTGGCAATAACTAGAAAGAAGATGACAAGTCACAATGTTGTGTATTGCATCACAATTCAGATGGACATATCCATATTGTTGGGTCTCTCTACCCAATATTGATAAGTACTTTCTATCCATTCTCCATCTATGTCCAAGTGCTCTATGTACCTTTCACCAAAGACTTAATTTTATTGTTTTGAATTTATAAAATTTTACAAGTTGTTTGCATTACCCTGTGTTAGATGTCGAGGAATACAATTCTTGCCATATTTATCTTCATTCATTTACAGTTCTCTGTATTCATGTACAAATGTTGTTCATCCTTAAGTTTTGGACATGTGTCTATTTACATTAAAATTAAAAAAAACTTNTATGAATATAAATAATAATTTAATATTTAAAAATAATGGTTAAAAATTGAATAATTTTTATTTTTTAACTTTTGGAATATAATTACTTTTATTTTAGGATTCACTGGGAGAAACTGCTTTGCATAAAGCTATTAGAAGTGGAAGCATAGAATGTGCTGCAATTTTATTATTAAAAAATGCTGATATAAGGTATTGGAAAATTTGATAATATGAATTTAAGATACATTAATTTTTAAGATCTATATGAGAAGTTTTTAATGCCATATGAAATAGCCCTATAGTTGGAAAGGTATGTTGTATCCCCGAATAGTTTAATTCTTATTGAACAATCAGTGAAATTATAAACTATGAATTACAATCTGTATGTTTTATTATTATTATTAGTTCCTCATTTTATAACAAGAATAAATAATATACAAGCATACTATACAACTAATTCTAATGCTCTTATAATTAAAATTTATTTCATAATTTACATAAACTTATGAGATATGTCTCAAAAGTAATTGTACAAAAATTCTTATGTTTAACTTTGCACTATAGCATCATGTTGCATATCTGTTGTTATTTATTTGGAAATGTATATCTTTGTATGATTGAATTAATATAAAATGCAATGCCTTTGGAAAACAGATCCAGTATGTCTGAAAGGATATTGCAGATGAGTGGAAGCTACACAATGACAACATGCCTGTCACATTGCACAGTCAGTTCAAAAGTTTTTAGCCAAAAACACTTAGTTCCATAATCTCTGCAGTTCAGATTTGATACTGTGTGACTTTTTTAATCTCTTACTCAAATTGAAATCCAAGATGAAAGGTCATTGTTATGGGATTGGACAATATCCAAAAAAGTATGACCAATATACTAAAAAATCCTTACAGGTGATTTCCAGCACTGATATGATAAGTGGAAAAAATGTTGTGACTTTTCACCATTAGAATTTTGAAAGGGATAATTTGTACCTTTTATGTAAGTCTATTAAATTTTTTATTAAATAAGTACACTTCTTTTGGGACATACCTTCTACATACATATTATGAAACTAATACTTCTAATACTGGGCATTCTAATTCTTACACAATAATTTAATATTTCAAGAAAACCTTGGTAGAATCAGAGTAGTTATAAAAATACAATATAAAATAGCATCGAATTAAAACAAAAATGAAAATTAAAGTGATAATTTTTTTTTTGAAATATGATAGCCTAAATTAAATTAATAGTGGGTGATTGAATAGTGGACTTGTTACATTATTCTGTTATATTTCGATTATTGTTCAAATTTTGATTGTAGTAAGCAGATATAAACAAAGTACTGTACAGTCAATGAATATAAATAAAATAATTAATGGAAATATTTGACTAATTATAAAATATTGTTGTTATAATATATATTAAATGCTTACTAAGAACATTAAAAGTTTTTTTGATGTATTATCAGAAAATTTTTGTAATTATTTTGGTGTAATAGAAAACTATCTTTACACTATTATCAACTTTTTAAAACAATTATAGAAAAAGAAAATACTGCTAAAAAATTGTAAATAAAAATTTTTCAGAGTTGTTTAATGTGTGTCCTTTCAAGACTTTTTAATGTATGACTTTCAATTCTCCTTGTTAGATTTTTCTACTACAAAGACCCAGAATTTCTAGAGGAAAAGTTATGTAAATTTGTTTGTTTATTGAATATAAGATAAATTTTAGATGTAAATTTTATGATGAAACAAAACTGAAATAAAAAAGTACCAGTATAATTTTTTTAAAATATTTGTATATTATACACATTAACTGTCTTTTGGCATTAATTAAAAGTTCTGTTTGTGAACAGCTCACGTATTTGTAAAATCTAAGCGACTCGTACAACATGGAATTCAAATAAAACGGTATAATCAACAGTGTTATAGGAGGGTCGACTTGTATACATAATATACACAGGGTAGGTCAAAAGTAACCGTGTTTATTACAAGCAATTCAGCAATTTATGTGTGTCAAAGCATTGTAATTTGTGTACTGAACTAGAAATTTTTTTTTTATTTTGAACAACTTTCACATAGTTCGAGTGAAAAAGTATTTGAATAGGATAGTTATATAGCTTTTACAGTAGTTAACACATTTTTGGGCCAGCGCGCCACACAAACACGCACAAAATATGACATATAAATTTATAATTACGGCTAAGTTTTTCAATTTTAAAATGTCAAATTTATCAAAAGTTTCCTGTTTTTCCCGTTTCCTTAAAAACGTAAATTTCCTGTACAAAACTGTTACTATAAAGGACATTTTTTTTCACGCTTAGGATGAGTTTATTCATCGACCGTTTAGTTAAAACTCCGGTTTACGACGGTTTTATAGAAACCTGCTACGTCGGTAAAACCGAAGAGATACCGTAATTTAAAATAGCCATTTTAATTCTGTTACATAACTGATAATATGTGCTATAACATTATTTAAATAATCATAAGAGAACATTTATACCAGTTGTAAAAGGGTGTTACATTACTAGAGGTCGTAAATCGGGGTTTACTTTTTATAGTCTAGTAACCGAATTATTTAATTTTTGAAAAAAATTGTCGCTCGGATATTTATTTACCATATTTCTAAGTTTAATTATAATAAAACAAGACACAGCTTCTGCACAAAGCACATAACACCTCAAGAGCACACTTATGCGTGTGCATATAATATTGAGCGGGTTAATATAAGTGAGAAGAAAGCAATTGTTTGTTTATTCGGTTAAAAGATGTTTACTTATATACTACTTAACATCAATAGAGAGTTATAGCTTCACGGTCCCAGGCAAATTTGAATTAGGGAGCCCCCATATATAGTGTTGACTTCAGACATTNTTTTAAATGTAAAATGATAAGCCTTTTCTACCATAATTAAAATGTTAATAAGATAATTTTAAAAATAAAAAAAAAATTTAAGTTTAAAAGATTAATAAATAATACTTTACTTTCATTTTTATCTTGACAGGTTGCATAATATTAATGATCAGAGTCCTAGTGAATTAGCAACAGTATGTGGTAATTCCATTTTAACAGTATTAATGGACAAGATTAATGAATGCATTGCTACAAAAAATTTGACAGATGCAGAAAACATCTTGCAAACTGTGATGAAAAATTTTACTGCTGAATTTCATTTGCCGCTTTCTATTCTGTCAGAAATTAAATCTATAAATAATGATATAAATTCAGTAGAAAAAGACTGTTCCAATATGCAGTATGAAATTTCTTCGCAAAATATAAAAAACAGTAGGAAAAGATCATTTACTGAAGATGATTCAGAAATTTCAAAAAGAAAAAAACTAAATGGTAAGTGATTTATTGTCTGTCTTTTATTAAATATAATTTGTTATACATGTTCTCAAATTCAAAAATGGCATAAAAAGTTTGGCAATGCTATGAACCAATGGTGCAACAGTTATGTCCAGCTCTTAGCATTTCCAACTTGGACTTGCAGTATCACCAAACCTCTCACACTGCTATTACGACTACTAGCAATTTCAAGTATTTTTGATCACCTAGTATACATTTTTGTGTAATAATTAAACTATTACTCATATATTACTTTTACTTTCCTGACTGTTATATATAACAGAGGAAATGTTTGATGATTGGCCAAGAAAACTGATCTCCCCAAGATTTTTACATTTTTGGACTTGGGATCTTGAAACATCAAGAAATGCAAAAATGTTGAATTTTTTTTCAATATGTATGCATATCAATGTGTGTGAGGGGCATGATTTTCTTCACTTACTTTGAAGCTTAACAACTCCTGTACATTTTGTCAAAACTTTCTGAAATATTGCAAGAAGGTGTGGGATTAATAGTGTTTATACTATTAAATTTTGGCAGTTAAAGATAAAGGACAGTGGGAAGACAGAGAGGATTGTGTGTCTTATCTTGAGTGGGATCACACTTAATTGAAGATTTTACTTGTTAGCATTTACAATTTTTTATAAAACTCATCTTCACTCTGAAAATTAAGCTTTTTACCAATTTATAATAATTCATAATATTAAAAGTTTTAAATAAAATTTCATAACCGTTGGTGCCCTCTACAATTTTAACTTTACTACCAGGAAAGTAATGCAACTCGCTGGATTTTTTTTACATGGTCTAATTATTTAAAAGTAGTTTAGTTAATTAATTTTCTTACATAGATTAATTGCTGCAAACACACAAGAACAATAATTGGAATAATATATTTATCTAATACTAATGGTAATTTGATTGTGTATATTTATCTTGTTTATTTATGATATAGCATCATGAGTGATATGAGTGCATATATTTGAAGTGTAAAGAGTTGGAAAATGTTTATATATTTTTTTTAATAACTTAAAAAGGAGTGTTGTGAAATTCAAACAATATAATGTAGATTAAAAAGTTTGCATGTGAATATATTTTTAGCAATATTTAAAAGAGCAATATGCAAATAAAATTTATATAATTTCTTGGACTATGCAGAATAATATGTTTATAGTAAAAACATGATTTCTAAGTACAGGTTTTGTTTCAGTACAAATATTTTTTTCTTCCGTTTATTCCCTATAGTGTGAATATTTTTGTCTTTGACATTACTTGTTAATATTTTGATTATGGGATGATTTGAAAGCATCTATTGTGATATTGTTTCTACTCTTATGAGCACAGGACCATACGTGCACACTGAATACAATTCGAACAAGTAATATGTTGGTCACATGCAAAATTTACAAGAACATATACTTTTGTTAATTTACTACATATTACTAAATTTACTACATATACTTATATGTAGAAAAACACAAACAAAATAGTACAGATACTCTTCAGCATTTTCTACTAATAGGCTATAACATCTGTTTATATAGTAAATTATAGAAAGGTGTTAAAACAAAGAGAATTTAAAACTACAGTTGTTTGTTTTAACTTTTTAGCAAATAAATCATTGATACTAACAAAAAAAGCCCATTGAATGTGCTTCATTAAAGCTCCTCATTTATCAATTCAGTAATTACTGTGTGCTTAATTATTGTAATATTTATGATTAATAGCTTGCATAGATTTGAGAAGATTTCTCATCAGAGATGAAAATGATTTCATTTTGTTAAACTTTTTTAAGCAGATTAATTTAAATTTGTATGCTGAATTCATGAGAGTTATAATTTATAGCTATATCATCATTATTTAGGAATTGCAAGTTTATAATATCTTATATGTTAATTAATATAGGAAATTCAAATAGTATTTTTTTTTTCTAAATGATCAATTCAAATTATACATAAAATATTAAATGTTTATATTTAAAAATTCAATATTTTTCACTTTTTTCTGTAGATTAATTGTTAAAGAAATTCTTATTCTTACTACATTTCTGAGAAATTTCCATATTCTATAGTTTTGTGGAAATCAAAGAAAAATAATTAATATTTAATAATTATATGGTATTAATGTAGTTATTTTTTGTATAAGTTATATTTAATAACATTTAAATTCTTAAATTTTTTATATTTAAAAAGTATAAATTAAAAAACTTGTATGATTCTCAAACACATTAAATGTAGAATTTTAGTGATAAATTTTTTGATTTTTACATAATAAAACATATGTTATATCATAAGTGATTGCATTATTTTTCTTTCAATAGAATCTGAACTCTATTCCAATCCATCAGTGCTTTGTAATAGTACTTCTGGTATACCTTCTGAGGAACCAATGATACCATGTATTGTTCAGCATCAAAGTTCATTTGGAATTCAAATGCTTCATGACATTAATAGACATGTACCTCGTTGTTTTGGTCACTATATTTAAAATACTCTTCAGTATATTATAATGTTAAGAAAGGTAATAATATATATCATTATAAAAAATATATATATTATATCAGTTATTTGCTGAATTCTCATCACATTTCTTTTAATTAAATTTTCTGAATTTTAATGAGTATTTTGATAAATACACACAATTTTTATGTTTTGTATTATTTTGTAACATCAAAAATTATAATAAATTATGAACTTAAAGCAAGTTTAGAATAGTAACAAATAAAAACAAATTTTTACCCTCACAAATTATATTTTAATTATATTCTATTATATATAGATGTTAGTTACTAATTAATATCACAACAAACTAAAATAATATGGATAGAATTAAACTGTGCATAAATATTCATAACATTTTACCACGTTGTAAGGTAATTTTACCATATGATTTACATTTCCAAATAATTTTGCTATATGAACATTTTTTAATAATTATTGCTAATATCAGAAAGAATAACAAGAGCATTCAAACTGTGTATTTTATTAAATATAAAAACAATTTTTAAAAGACAATGTAAAATAATATACACACACATAATGTAATTAAAGCACAAATCTACTGCAAACTGAAATGTAAAGTTTGGATTGTTTTCAGGTTATATTTATGTTCATTAATTAATAAATTAGTGAAATATAACTAAAAATAAATCAAATTTAAGCATATGCTTAACAACTTAAAAATATCTTTAATTATTCTGTTAAAATCAATAAAGAATATCCTTATTTTTAATAAGAATTTTTTAAAAATAAATTTATAACTGTTAAATTATTTAAAACATGATAAAAATCACATGATTGATACTTTTATTTGAGACTTTATATGTTCATGATTTATGATTTTTATTTAATATTGAATAGTTTATACAGATGTAAAATATATTAAAATTTAATGAGTGATAAATTCAATATTAGCAAACAGAATTTTGTCTAACAAAACATTAAATCTAAATCTAATTTTTGTAATTGATTTTTAAATACAAAACTTTTTAAACTATTAAGAAGATAAATATTTTTTAATAAATTTATTTATTTTAACACAGTAAAATATTTACTAGTGACAAAAATGACTTTCTGTCTAATAGTTTGTATTGTCAATCAAATTTTTTAGACATTAAGTTAATATAATTAAAACTTAATGAGTATATTTATCAAAAATTTATAGTAATTTTTTTTTTTATAAATGCTGTAACAAATTATATTTATATTTAAAATATGCAAAAATGCAAATATTTTATATTAAAATATTTCAAAAAATTTCTTTCAGTATTCACTAAGAGGGAAAGAATAAAAACCTCTGAATTGATATTGATTGAATTATAGTGCAAGTTAATATAAATATTATTTAAGGATATTATTATTAGGCTTGAAAATTATATTTTTGTAATTTGTAACTACTTATCTGCTTTTGTAACAATATATTTATTAATTTTCATATTTCATGTTAAAATTTCATAATATAATATTAAAATGTATGTGAATGGTTACTTTAATACAAATTGTTTTTCATAACATCAAGCTTTTATAATATAATTAACCATTGTAACATGTGATGAAACTTTTTTAAATGGCAAATTTTGATGAAAGTAAAGTTAAAAATTGTATTCCTTTTAAGAAAAAAGATTTGAATTATATAAATAAATTATTAAGATAATGTATGAAATTAACTTTGACTATACTTTGACTAACTTTAACTTTAATTATTGGCTATTCAACCCAACACTGTAGATGATATGTTTTCAAGTTGTGTAAGAATATAGGCAATTAATTTTGTATGTTTTTTTGAAACTTAAGCACAGTACGGATGTATATAAACCAAGCTATTACTGATATTTTACATATAATGTTGTTTATTTTTCTTTTTATAGCTTTGTGATTAATTCTTCTGAAGATCAAAACATAAATTTGTTATGACTGCCTGTTAGCTTTTCAATGTAATTTATGTTCTTGGATTGTTTGAATTCTGAAAATATTTACAGTTAAGTAACTTTGGGGTTTTAATTTAAAATAATTTTTGTTACTAATATTCAAAAATTATATGAGAGTATGTGGGATATAGACCAATAATTTCAAAACACTTGCATGAATGAAATGTTTTAAATACCGTAAGTATATATTGAAGTAAGAACGTGTATATCAGATAGGCATAGTTTATTTATTTTTCAATGACCTAGATTCATTTATAATTATTTTAGTTAACTTTGCCATTATCGTAAACTTGTAAGCTTGAATTCATAGTAGAGTACTTATCATTTGTAATTACTTTTAGTAGTATATGAGATTATAAACAAATGTATTCCATAAAAATTCTTCGGATGTTGAAGAATAGCAATTTTGTATAGGAGATTGTGATTTGCATTATTCATTGCATTTATTAATAGCTACTGCTGGATATTAAAACCTTTAATAATAATTTATAACAATTGTAATGTGATAAATTGAATTTTTAAGATTTATGCATTTCATAAGAATCTCCATTTTACTGTTGCAGTATATTTTTTATTTATAGATGTATATTTTAATATTTCATAACTTAAAAACATTTGTGAAGTCAAATGTATTGTGCTGTTGTGATAATATTCATAACTAAGAATATTATTGTATGCTATTCACTGCTAAAAAATAGGGTTGTTTTGCTTCCCATGGAAGCAATCCTTTATCAAAATGAACTTTTTTAATAGTTACGTAGAAATATATAAATATATTATGGCTTTTTCTATATGATTAAATGTTATTAGTTTAGTTAGTGGCATGAAAAAAGTTAAAGCCACATTGGTTTAATTTATTGTAAATAAAAAGTTATATAATGAGTGTTGTGGTGATGTTTTTAATTTTGAATTCAGTCACTTTATATAATTAATATATTCTCAATAAAACATATAGGAGCTATAAAAATTAAATTATAAATATGAAGAAAAAAAAAATGTCCAAATCTTAGGAATGAATACATTTGCTAGTGGCAATAACTAGAAAGAATATGACAAGTCACAATGTTGTGTGTTGCATCACAATTTAGATGGACATATCCATATTGTTGGGTCTCTCTACCCAATATTGATAAGTACTTTCTATCCATTCTCCATCTATGTCCAAGTGCTCTATGTACCTTTCACCAAAGACTTAATTTTATTGTTTTGAATTTATAAAATTTTACAAGTTGTTTGCATTACCCTGTGTTAGATGTCGAGGAATACAATTCTTGCCATATTTATCTTCATTCATTTACAGTTCTCTGTATTCATGTACAAATGTTGTTCATCCTTAAGTTTTGGACATGTGTCTATTTACATTAAAATTAAAAAAAACTTGCTATTAGTTTAAATATTTAATTTTGAATAAACAAATTTGGTACTTACATTAAATTAATAGTAATTTTAGATTTAAGTTCAACTAATTTATTTTAATAAATTTTATAATAAAATTTAAACATTAAAAATTTATAGCTTTTTTATAGTTAATTTATAATCTTATACTTTTGATTTAATCATTACTGATATATTTTCTGCTGTGTCTATTGATTCCCTTAAGCTATATTGAAGCTACATTACATTTTAAAAATTTATAAAAAATGCAAGTAAAATTCTATAAATATATTTGCGATCTTATCCTATAAAGATAATAGAATTTTTTAAAACTGATAAAACAGATTTAATACTTTTCTAGTAACTACACTTCCATTACACATCTCCAATGACATAATAAAATTGTATTGATTGATCTTAAAGATAAGTTGTGCTCTTCTAGTGCTTTTTAAATACTTCCAGGAGTAAATTTTCTATTTTTAGAATCAATCCTATAAAACAAAGATAAAATAATAATTGATTTTATTGATCTTCACAAAATCAAATCAAATTCAATATAGATTCTTTAGTGATGTTATCTGTCTTCGTGCCAACAACAAGAAAACACATTCTGTTATGTCACTCAACAAAGAAAAATATCGATAAGCCTGATTTATCAATAAATCTTGGCACTTGTGACCAGGCGTAAAAGATATGTTGCATGACTCGTGACTCACACTCGAATCCAGATCTTCCAGAACAGAAAAAGCACTAAAAGAGCACCACTTATCTTTAAGATCATTCAATTGGGAAGCCAAATGATGCAATCAGAATCAATGCTGCTATCAAATGAAATTGTGAACAATCAATGGCATTCAACATGATTATAGTAGCAAAGTAATACATGTGAGTCTTTAAGCTTCAAGTAATTTGGAGGCTCTGAATGTTTAACATTTAAAAACAGTATAAATATTTAACATTTTTATTACATTCCAATGTCCTTTTAGCTCTGGATGAAATTAATGCTTGCTAATGCTCAAGGTTCCATTTTTTTTTATGATTACAGAAGCAATAAAAGTCACCTCATATCAATTAATTGAATGTATTGTTTATCCAATTAGAATGATAAATTATTTTAAAGTTCACAATTAAAGATTTACATCATAAAAAATTGAGACGAACTCTATTTCGATTCATTATAATAAAATGAAATAGCACAGTAACTGTATAACCCGTGGGTTATCTTTGTTGGTTTGGTTTATTTAGTTGACAACGTGACATGTGGGCGATCTATTGAGGGAGGATGCCTCCTGGGACGACTGTTTGTGTATTACAAACGTGAAAAAAACCCGGAAAACTCCACATGACCAGCTCGAACCTAGGACCAACTACCAGTGTTTAGTGCTTTTATCCACTTGGTCACTGGTGGGCGGTTATTGTTTTAATGTCAATTCGAAACCAGATGTAGGCTGTGTTCTAGTAATTTTTCCGTTTATACGCAGGAAATTGCGGTATTTTAATTAATAAATATCTTGGTAAGTTATTGATTTTTTTAAAAAATGTTTATTTATATGAGGAATTATAATTACACTTCACAAGTATTTTGAGAATTTCATAGAATTCTTTTATGAAATTCTACTGTACTAGCCCTGTTTTACCTTCCTACCGACTTTCATTATGAGCCTGGATAAGCGTATAATGGACATCGAAAAAAGAAACTTTTAGGGCCCACTATTATTTATTTCATTGCATTTTTAGTATTTTAAGAAGGGAAACCTTTTATATAATATATTTTTAAATAATAAAATTTGCCAAAAATTACTCATTTTAATACTTTTTAGCAATTTCTCGTCTTACGAGCTTTAAAAGAGCCTTTTTTTTCCATGTTTACTGTACGTTCGTCTAAGTTTACTCCAGTTGATGAGGGGCAGAATCTTAAATGGCCAGGCCAATCCTTATAAAAAATTCTAACTCCAAGACAATGTTTCTTGCAAAACACGAGCATCTTCACGTTTTGCAAGAACAACATGATCAGAGCTGTGCTTCAGCTATGATTCATTCAACCTGAGAAGGGTACAGCGTTATTCACAATTGTCAGGCCTCATCTCTGAAAGCCATAAAAAAGATTTAATAAAATTAATAAAACAGAGTTTGATTTATATCACATTTATATTTTATTTTTCCACCTGTTAAAAGTTATAACGTAACACTGGAAAGTATTGTAATAGTGCCAAATTGGACTTTCTAGGTTTGCATCCTTTAAATTCAAAAATGTCAAAAAAGGGGGAATTGTTTGGTATGGTGTGTTGTCTGTATGTTTATGTGTTGACATTCATTTCATTTAATATCAGGATGGGATAAAGAAATTTGGCAAAGTAACTTGTATATAAGGGGCATTCATGCTATTAAATTTTGGAGTACGTAACTCAAGGGGGTCATGTATCGTATCTCGAGTCGGGTCGGACTTAATGGAAATTTTACACTTTATTGGCATTTATGATATTTTTAAAAGCTCATTTCAACTCTCAAAATTGAGCCTTTTTGTTTTTTTATAATTATTATTAAAAAATAACTTTTATATTATTATCTAATGGTTCCCTTAATCTCCTGTTCGAGTGCCAGAAAAGTCCAGCAAGAGCCCTTGCCAGCTTGATTTATTTTACATAAAATACTAGAATTTAGGGAATTCCTCTACCTAGAGCGGGTTCAAATGGCCCTATAGTACAAACAATCTTCTAATATATACATAACGTTACTTTTCTACATTAACAAGAAAACAAGCGAGGGTTACTGTTCTCATCCTTGTTACTTCGATGGCAGATTACTCAGTAGGTCCACTAGGGCCTCGTCGTCTCAGGGGGCCTCAAAAATTACACAACGAAAAGATGATATGCTTCTAAAATTCAGTAAACGTTTAAAAAGTTATGTATTGTAAATAAAATAGTTGTTATTTAAAGATTTTATGATCTTTTTAATTTTAAAAACGCGTTTCTACAAAGGCCCTTGTAATAAAATTGCGTCTAGGGCCTTAAAGGAACACGAAATGAAACTGCATAAGCTCCCATGCATTCTGCAAGAAAAACGATAGCATAAAGATAAACAAAGACAGTCACGAATCCACGGAAACGTTATTCAGAATAATAAATGAAAAAAAGGGGGTAAAACGAACAGTGACACGGATAACAACTCTCGATTAAGGGCGTGTTCTTTATATTTTTTCCTTGACATATAAACCTTTCCATAATAAATCTACGTGATGTCAATAATTCCGTTACAGGGAAGGAGATAAAAACAACCTAAATTAATCGAAAATTTCCATTGGAGCTTTACCCTACGTTCAAAAAGGGCAATTGTCTTGGATCCCCAAACCAATTTTTTATAAACTCATTACTGTAGTAAGAATATCGAAATATAAATTTGGGGCCCTCCAGAGATCGCGTTAAACCAATAAAGAAACTGGATGTTTCCCTCAAAAATTACCTGTCTGAATTTAATACTGTACGTAGGGCCCTTAATTCAAATTTTTTCGGGTCCCAAGAAGCTATAACGTGCCACAAANATCAGAGTCCTATTGAATTAGCAACAGTATGTGGTAATTCCATTTTAACAGTATTAATGGACAAGATTAATGAATGCATTGCTACAAAAAATTTGACAGATGCAGAAAACATCTTGCAAACTGTGATGAAAAATTTTACTGCTGAATTTCATTTGCCGCTTTCTATTCTGTCAGAAATTAAATCTATAAATAATGATATAAATTCAGTAGAAAAAGACTGTTCCAATATGCAGTATGAAATTTCTTCGCAAAATATAAAAAATAGTAGGAAAAGATCATTTACTGAAGATGATTCAGAAATTTCAAAAAGAAAAAAACTAAATGGTAAGTGATTTATTGTCTGTCTTTTATTAAATATAATTTGTTATACATGTTCTCAAATTCAAAAATGGCATAAAAAGTTTGGCAATGCTATGAACCAATGGTGCAACAGTTATGTCCAGCTCTTAGCATTTCCAACTTGGACTTGCAGTATCACCAAACCTCTCACACTGCTATTACGACTACTAGCAATTTCAAGTATTTTTGATCACCTAGTATACATTTTTGTGTAATAATTAAACTATTACTCATATATTACTTTTACTTTCCTGACTGTTATATATAACAGAGGAAATGTTTGATGATTGGCCAAGAAAACTGATCTCCCCAAGATTTTTACATTTTTGGACTTGGGATCTTGAAACATCAAGAAATGCAAAAATGTTGAATTTTTTTTCAATATGTATGCATATCAATGTGTGTGAGGGGCATGATTTTCTTCACTTACTTTGAAGCTTAACAACTCCTGTACATTTTGTCAAAACTTTCTGAAATATTGCAAGAAGGTGTGGGATTAATAGTGTTTATACTATTAAATTTTGGCAGTTAAAGATAAAGGACAGTGGGAAGACAGAGAGGATTGTGTGTCTTATCTTGAGTGGGATCACACTTAATTGAAGATTTTACTTGTTAGCATTTACAATTTTTTATAAAACTCATCTTCACTCTGAAAATTAAGCTTTTTACCAATTTATAATAATTCATAATATTAAAAGTTTTAAATAAAATTTCATAACCGTTGGTGCCCTCTACAATTTTAACTTTACTACCAGGAAAGTAATGCAACTCGCTGGATTTTTTTTACATGGTCTAATTATTTAAAAGTAGTTTAGTTAATTAATTTTCTTACATAGATTAATTGCTGCAAACACACAAGAACAATAATTGGAATAATATATTTATCTAATACTAATGGTAATTTGATTGTGTATATTTATCTTGTTTATTTATGATATAGCATCATGAGTGATATGAGTGCATATATTTGAAGTGTAAAGAGTTGGAAAATGTTTATATATTTTTTTTAATAACTTAAAAAGGAGTGTTGTGAAATTCAAACAATATAATGTAGATTAAAAAGTTTGCATGTGAATATATTTTTAGCAATATTTAAAAGAGCAATATGCAAATAAAATTTATATAATTTCTTGGACTATGCAGAATAATATGTTTATAGTAAAAACATGATTTCTAAGTACAGGTTTTGTTTCAGTACAAATATTTTTTTCTTCCGTTTATTCCCTATAGTGTGAATATTTTTGTCTTTGACATTACTTGTTAATATTTTGATTATGGGATGATTTGAAAGCATCTATTGTGATATTGTTTCTACTCTTATGAGCACAGGACCATACGTGCACACTGAATACAATTCGAACAAGTAATATGTTGGTCACATGCAAAATTTACAAGAACATATACTTTTGTTAATTTACTACATATTACTAAATTTACTACATATACTTATATGTAGAAAAACACAAACAAAATAGTACAGATACTCTTCAGCATTTTCTACTAATAGGCTATAACATCTGTTTATATAGTAAATTATAGAAAGGTGTTAAAACAAAGAGAATTTAAAACTACAGTTGTTTGTTTTAACTTTTTAGCAAATAAATCATTGATACTAACAAAAAAAGCCCATTGAATGTGCTTCATTAAAGCTCCTCATTTATCAATTCAGTAATTACTGTGTGCTTAATTATTGTAATATTTATGATTAATAGCTTGCATAGATTTGAGAAGATTTCTCATCAGAGATGAAAATGATTTCATTTTGTTAAACTTTTTTAAGCAGATTAATTTAAATTTGTATGCTGAATTCATGAGAGTTATAATTTATAGCTATATCATCATTATTTAGGAATTGCAAGTTTATAATATCTTATATGTTAATTAATATAGGAAATTCAAATAGTATTTTTTTTTTCTAAATGATCAATTCAAATTATACATAAAATATTAAATGTTTATATTTAAAAATTCAATATTTTTCACTTTTTTCTGTAGATTAATTGTTAAAGAAATTCTTATTCTTACTACATTTCTGAGAAATTTCCATATTCTATAGTTTTGTGGAAATCAAAGAAAAATAATTAATATTTAATAATTATATGGTATTAATGTAGTTATTTTTTGTATAAGTTATATTTAATAACATTTAAATTCTTAAATTTTTTATATTTAAAAAGTATAAATTAAAAAACTTGTATGATTCTCAAACACATTAAATGTAGAATTTTAGTGATAAATTTTTTGATTTTTACATAATAAAACATATGTTATATCATAAGTGATTGCATTATTTTTCTTTCAATAGAATCTGAACTCTATTCCAATCCATCAGTGCTTTGTAATAGTACTTCTGGTATACCTTCTGAGGAACCAATGATACCATGTATTGTTCAGCATCAAAGTTCATTTGGAATTCAAATGCTTCATGACATTAATAGACATGTACCTCGTTGTTTTGGTCACTATATTTAAAATACTCTTCAGTATATTATAATGTTAAGAAAGGTAATAATATATATCATTATAAAAAATATATATATTATATCAGTTATTTGCTGAATTCTCATCACATTTCTTTTAATTAAATTTTCTGAATTTTAATGAGTATTTTGATAAATACACACAATTTTTATGTTTTGTATTATTTTGTAACATCAAAAATTATAATAAATTATGAACTTAAAGCAAGTTTAGAATAGTAACAAATAAAAACAAATTTTTACCCTCACAAATTATATTTTAATTATATTCTATTATATATAGATGTTAGTTACTAATTAATATCACAACAAACTAAAATAATATGGATAGAATTAAACTGTGCATAAATATTCATAACATTTTACCACGTTGTAAGGTAATTTTACCATATGATTTACATTTCCAAATAATTTTGCTATATGAACATTTTTTAATAATTATTGCTAATATCAGAAAGAATAACAAGAGCATTCAAACTGTGTATTTTATTAAATATAAAAACAATTTTTAAAAGACAATGTAAAATAATATACACACACATAATGTAATTAAAGCACAAATCTACTGCAAACTGAAATGTAAAGTTTGGATTGTTTTCAGGTTATATTTATGTTCATTAATTAATAAATTAGTGAAATATAACTAAAAATAAATCAAATTTAAGCATATGCTTAACAACTTAAAAATATCTTTAATTATTCTGTTAAAATCAATAAAGAATATCCTTATTTTTAATAAGAATTTTTTAAAAATAAATTTATAACTGTTAAATTATTTAAAACATGATAAAAATCACATGATTGATACTTTTATTTGAGACTTTATATGTTCATGATTTATGATTTTTATTTAATATTGAATAGTTTATACAGATGTAAAATATATTAAAATTTAATGAGTGATAAATTCAATATTAGCAAACAGAATTTTGTCTAACAAAACATTAAATCTAAATCTAATTTTTGTAATTGATTTTTAAATACAAAACTTTTTAAACTATTAAGAAGATAAATATTTTTTAATAAATTTATTTATTTTAACACAGTAAAATATTTACTAGTGACAAAAATGACTTTCTGTCTAATAGTTTGTATTGTCAATCAAATTTTTTAGACATTAAGTTAATATAATTAAAACTTAATGAGTATATTTATCAAAAATTTATAGTAATTTTTTTTTTTATAAATGCTGTAACAAATTATATTTATATTTAAAATATGCAAAAATGCAAATATTTTATATTAAAATATTTCAAAAAATTTCTTTCAGTATTCACTAAGAGGGAAAGAATAAAAACCTCTGAATTGATATTGATTGAATTATAGTGCAAGTTAATATAAATATTATTTAAGGATATTATTATTAGGCTTGAAAATTATATTTTTGTAATTTGTAACTACTTATCTGCTTTTGTAACAATATATTTATTAATTTTCATATTTCATGTTAAAATTTCATAATATAATATTAAAATGTATGTGAATGGTTACTTTAATACAAATTGTTTTTCATAACATCAAGCTTTTATAATATAATTAACCATTGTAACATGTGATGAAACTTTTTTAAATGGCAAATTTTGATGAAAGTAAAGTTAAAAATTGTATTCCTTTTAAGAAAAAAGATTTGAATTATATAAATAAATTATTAAGATAATGTATGAAATTAACTTTGACTATACTTTGACTAACTTTAACTTTAATTATTGGCTATTCAACCCAACACTGTAGATGATATGTTTTCAAGTTGTGTAAGAATATAGGCAATTAATTTTGTATGTTTTTTTGAAACTTAAGCACAGTACGGATGTATATAAACCAAGCTATTACTGATATTTTACATATAATGTTGTTTATTTTTCTTTTTATAGCTTTGTGATTAATTCTTCTGAAGATCAAAACATAAATTTGTTATGACTGCCTGTTAGCTTTTCAATGTAATTTATGTTCTTGGATTGTTTGAATTCTGAAAATATTTACAGTTAAGTAACTTTGGGGTTTTAATTTAAAATAATTTTTGTTACTAATATTCAAAAATTATATGAGAGTATGTGGGATATAGACCAATAATTTCAAAACACTTGCATGAATGAAATGTTTTAAATACCGTAAGTATATATTGAAGTAAGAACGTGTATATCAGATAGGCATAGTTTATTTATTTTTCAATGACCTAGATTCATTTATAATTATTTTAGTTAACTTTGCCATTATCGTAAACTTGTAAGCTTGAATTCATAGTAGAGTACTTATCATTTGTAATTACTTTTAGTAGTATATGAGATTATAAACAAATGTATTCCATAAAAATTCTTCGGATGTTGAAGAATAGCAATTTTGTATAGGAGATTGTGATTTGCATTATTCATTGCATTTATTAATAGCTACTGCTGGATATTAAAACCTTTAATAATAATTTATAACAATTGTAATGTGATAAATTGAATTTTTAAGATTTATGCATTTCATAAGAATCTCCATTTTACTGTTGCAGTATATTTTTTATTTATAGATGTATATTTTAATATTTCATAACTTAAAAACATTTGTGAAGTCAAATGTATTGTGCTGTTGTGATAATATTCATAACTAAGAATATTATTGTATGCTATTCACTGCTAAAAAATAGGGTTGTTTTGCTTCCCATGGAAGCAATCCTTTATCAAAATGAACTTTTTTAATAGTTACGTAGAAATATATAAATATATTATGGCTTTTTCTATATGATTAAATGTTATTAGTTTAGTTAGTGGCATGAAAAAAGTTAAAGCCACATTGGTTTAATTTATTGTAAATAAAAAGTTATATAATGAGTGTTGTTGTAATGTTTTTAATTTTGAATTCAGTCACTTTATATAATTAATATATTCTCAATAAAACATATAGGAACTATAAAAATTAAATTATAAATATGAAGAAAAAACAAATGTCCAAATCTTAGGAATGAATACATTTGTTAGTGGCAATAACTAGAAAGAATATGACAAGTCACAATGTTGTGTATTGCATCACAATTCAGATGGACATATCCATATTGTTGGGTCTCTCTACCCAATATTGATAAGTACTTTCTATCCATTCTCCATCTATGTCCAAGTGCTCTATGTACCTTTCACCAAAGACTTAATTTTATTGTTTTGAATTTATAAAATTTTACAAGTTGTTTGCATTACCCTGTGTTAGATGTCGAGGAATACAATTCTTGCCATATTTATCTTCATTCATTTACAGTTCTCTGTATTCATGTACAAATGTTGTTCATCCTTAAGTTTTGGACATGTGTCTATTTACATTAAAATTAAAAAAAACTTGCTATTAGTTTAAATATTTAATTTTGAATAAACAAATTTGGTACTTACATTAAATTAATAGTAATTTTAGATTTAAGTTCAACTAATTTATTTTAATAAATTTTATAATAAAATTTAAACATTAAAAATTTATAGCTTTTTTATAGTTAATTTATAATCTTATACTTTTGATTTAATCATTACTGATATATTTTCTGCTGTGTCTATTGATTCCCTTAAGCTATATTGAAGCTACATTACATTTTAAAAATTTATAAAAAATGCAAGTAAAATTCTATAAATATATTTGCGATCTTATCCTATAAAGATAATAGAATTTTTTAAAACTGATAAAACAGATTTAATACTTTTCTAGTAACTACACTTCCATTACACATCTCCAATGACATAATAAAATTGTATTGATTGATCTTAAAGATAAGTTGTGCTCTTCTAGTGCTTTTTAAATACTTCCAGGAGTAAATTTTCTATTTTTAGAATCAATCCTATAAAACAAAGATAAAATAATAATTGATTTTATTGATCTTCACAAAATCAAATCAAATTCAATATAGATTCTTTAGTGATGTTATCTGTCTTCGTGCCAACAACAAGAAAACACATTCTGTTATGTCACTCAACAAAGAAAAATATCGATAAGCCTGATTTATCAATAAATCTTGGCACTTGTGACCAGGCGTAAAAGATATGTTGCATGACTCGTGACTCACACTCGAATCCAGATCTTCCAGAACAGAAAAAGCACTAAAAGAGCACCACTTATCTTTAAGATCATTCAATTGGGAAGCCAAATGATGCAATCAGAATCAATGCTGCTATCAAATGAAATTGTGAACAATCAATGGCATTCAACATGATTATAGTAGCAAAGTAATACATGTGAGTCTTTAAGCTTCAAGTAATTTGGAGGCTCTGAATGTTTAACATTTAAAAACAGTATAAATATTTAACATTTTTATTACATTCCAATGTCCTTTTAGCTCTGGATGAAATTAATGCTTGCTAATGCTCAAGGTTCCATTTTTTTTTATGATTACAGAAGCAATAAAAGTCACCTCATATCAATTAATTGAATGTATTGTTTATCCAATTAGAATGATAAATTATTTTAAAGTTCACAATTAAAGATTTACATCATAAAAAATTGAGACGAACTCTATTTCGATTCATTATAATAAAATGAAATAGCACAGTAACTGTATAACCCGTGGGTTATCTTTGTTGGTTTGGTTTATTTAGTTGACAACGTGACATGTGGGCGATCTATTGAGGGAGGATGCCTCCTGGGACGACTGTTTGTGTATTACAAACGTGAAAAAAACCCGGAAAACTCCACATGACCAGCTCGAACCTAGGACCAACTACCAGTGTTTAGTGCTTTTATCCACTTGGTCACTGGTGGGCGGTTATTGTTTTAATGTCAATTCGAAACCAGATGTAGGCTGTGTTCTAGTAATTTTTCCTTTTATACGCAGGAAATTGCGGTATTTTAATTAATAAATATCTTGGTAAGTTATTGATTTTTTTAAAAAATGTTTATTTATATGAGGAATTATAATTACACTTCACAAGTATTTTGAGAATTTCATAGAATTCTTTTATGAAATTCTACTGTACGGCACTGTTTTACCTTCCTACCGACTTTCATTATGAGCCTGGATAAGCGTATAATGGACATCGAAAAAAGAAACTTTTAGGGCCCACTATTATTTATTTCATTGCATTTTTAGTATTTTAAGAAGGGAAACCTTTTATATAATATATTTTTAAATAATAAAATTTGCCAAAAATTACTCATTTTAATACTTTTTAGCAATTTCTCGTCTTACGAGCTTTAAAAGAGCCTTTTTTTTCCATGTTTACTGTACGTTCGTCTAAGTTTACTCCAGTTGATGAGGGGCAGAATCTTAAATGGCCAGGCCAATCCTTATAAAAAATTCTAACTCCAAGACAATGTTTCTTGCAAAACACGAGCATCTTCACGTTTTGCAAGAACAACATGATCAGAGCTGTGCTTCAGCTATGATTCATTCAACCTGAGAAGGGTACAGCGTTATTCACAATTGTCAGGCCTCATCTCTGAAAGCCATAAAAAAGATTTAATAAAATTAATAAAACAGAGTTTGATTTATATCACATTTATATTTTATTTTTTCACCTGTTAAAAGTTATAACGTAACACTGGAAAGTATTGTAATAGTGCCAAATTGGACTTTCTAGGTTTGCATCCTTTAAATTCAAAAATGTCAAAAAAGGGGGAATTGTTTGGTATGGTGTGTTGTCTGTATGTTTATGTGTTGACATTCATTTCATTTAATATCAGGATGGGATAAAGAAATTTGGCAAAGTAACTTGTATATAAGGGGCATTCATGCTATTAAATTTTGGAGTACGTAACTCAAGGGGGTCATGTATCGTATCTCGAGTCGGGTCGGACTTAATGGAAATTTTACACTTTATTGGCATTTATGATATTTTTAAAAGCTCATTTCAACTCTCAAAATTGAGCCTTTTTGTTTTTTTATAATTATTATTAAAAAATAACTTTTATATTATTATCTAATGGTTCCCTTAATCTCCTGTTCGAGTGCCAGAAAAGTCCAGCAAGAGCCCTTGCCAGCTTGATTTATTTTACATAAAATACTAGAATTTAGGGAATTCCTCTACCTAGAGCGGGTTCAAATGGCCCTATAGTACAATCAATCTTCTAATATATATATAACGTTACTTTTCTACATTAACAAGAAAACAAGCGAGGGTTACTGTTCTCATCCTTGTTACTTCGATGGCAGATTACTCAGTAGGTCCACTAGGGCCTCGTCGTCTCAGGGGGCCTCAAAAATTACACAACGAAAAGATGATATGCTTCTAAAATTCAGTAAACGTTTAAAAAGTTATGTATTGTAAATAAAATAGTTGTTATTTAAAGATTTTATGATCTTTTTAATTTTAAAAACGCGTTTCTACAAAGGCCCTTGTAATAAAATTGCGTCTAGGGCCTTAAAGGAACACGAAATGAAACTGCATAAGCTCCCATGCATTCTGCAAGAAAAACGATAGCATAAAGATAAACAAAGACAGTCACGAATCCACGGAAACGTTATTCAGAATAATAAATGAAAAAAAGGGGGTAAAACGAACAGTGACACGGATAACAACTCTCGATTAAGGGCGTGTTCTTTATATTTTTTCCTTGACATACAAACCTTTCCATAATAAATCTACGTGATGTCAATAATTCCGTTACAGGGAAGGAGATAAAAACAACCTAAATTAATCGAAAATTTCCATTGGAGCTTTACCCTACGTTCAAAAAGGGCAATTGTCTTGGATCCCCAAACCAATTTTTTATAAACTCATTACTGTAGTAAGAATATCGAAATATAAATTTGGGGCCCTCCAGAGATCGCGTTAAACCAATAAAGAAACTGGATGTTTCCCTCAAAAATTACCTGTCTGAATTTAATACTGTACGTAGGGCCCTTAATTCAAATTTTTTCGGGTCCCAAGAAGCTATAACGTGCCACAAATTTGTTGGAATTTTAATTTTAATTTAATAAATAAGTTAATATTTTAAGGAAAATCATTCAAAATTAACGAGTTGAAATATAAAATTTTATCGATAATTGTTTAATTGTAATTAATTAATATACAGTAAAACCTGTGTGAACCGGAATCGCACGTTAATGAATGTGTATTTTTCTCTCGTTTGTAAGATTTCCGTTTAAGACAGGTTTTACTGTACATTATGTTATTGTAGATATAATTATTCTAATGATAAGTTTTATATATTTTTTAATAAATTATTTATTTTTTTCAACTAAAAAAAAACCAAATTTATTGGCTTAATTATATTAAAAATGTATGTAGGTCGCAATTTTTTTTTTCTTTTCTTTTGTATAATTCCATTCTCCAGACCTTGACATTGACCCAAGTTTAATGCCAGTAACTTAATATTTTAATTTTAATTTAATATATTAAACTAGAATATAATTTATATGCAATTTAATAGCAATTTAAGAATATATTTTTTTATTATTTATTATTTTGAAGAGGTTTGCCAATTTGCCAGATTATTTTAATACAGTAAAACCTGTGTAAACCGGAGTCGCACCGAATATTTTGTCAGGTTTCCGTACAGGTTTTACTGTATGCACTTAATACATTAATATATATATATATATTTATGATAAAAACTCCTTCTAAACAATATATTTATGCCTTAAAAGTTCAAAAATTGATAAATAATATTTAAAAGTAGTTTTCTAGTTACTAATTTTGGAAATAACATTGAAAAATAAGTCACTTGAAACGATTTTATCACACTTAGTAGAAATAAATCCTGAAATTACATAAGCCAAAGTTATTTTTGTTTGGTTTAAAGTCACAGCACTTCTAAATTCAGCTTTAATTCTATAGAAAGATGCATTGTCCAGGATAAAAATGCAATTAAAAATGGCTCATTATTTAAATTAAACTAAACAGAATCTTTAATAAATTATGAATTAATGTGATTTATGCAAATATATTTGCATAAACAATCATTAATATATAATTATGTAAATAAATAGTGCAATTTCTCAGACACATACATCATTTCTCATAGTAGTATTTGACAATTAAATTACTTATAATTGACCTTTGACTATTCCAAAATACATAAATTATATAACTGTTAGCTTGCCAAAACTGTCATCTTTAATGTATTATTATTATAATAAAATCCATAAATAGGTATCGTGTAATGATATGGGGTGTTTTAAAGTATTACATAAGCAAAACTTTGCCCTTGTTTGATCACTCTACATAAATTATTTTAGTGTGTAAACATAAGTAGTCTATACACTCGAAATTCTTTTGTCTCCTATTACGATGAGTCGTGACCTTATTCCCGTGTACACGCTATTAAATGTAAACACTTCAAACCCTACTGAGAAGGGTTTGAAGTGTTTGCTACAACAGAATACTCAATACATGTAAACAGATTGGTGTTACAACTGAATGCCTCAAAACACTTCACATGTTTTCGGTTTAAACCCCTCTACCGAATAAATCAATTTATAAAAAATTTATCTTTGCAAACGTTCTCTTTGATGGAAAATATTATAAGTTAGGAAGAACGCCTCACAATGCCAACTAACACCTTTTTCCGAACTGCCCTGTTCATGATTTCCTGTTCAGATCGGAATTCCTATACAGTTAATCGGGGTTTCAGCCCTTAACTTTCCATATCTGGTCTCAGTTTTCATCTATATAACACCGTTCTCGAGATTCAGGAAGGACAGAAACACAATGGACATCTGTTGTTGTGCAATTTCAAAACTTCAGCTCAACAATACAGATAAGAGGACAAGAAAACAAAAGAGATCTGATCTCAACGAGAAAGAACGGAAATAATTGATAAATAGAATGATTAATAAGTGGACTGCATTTGCTCATATTCAGAATATAAATAGGGTAGATTTAAATGAAAAATAAGGTGTAATTACATGATACATTCTAAAGAAATTTGCAAATCTTACTTGATAAAAACAATGAACACTGCTAGTTAATTGGTTGCAGGTAATGCTGGTAATGCAGGAATACTCCATTAAGGGCTGACCCGCAATGGGGTTAGCTAGCATCTATGACGGATGAGGAATGATGGATTCATACTACCAAATAATGGATATTAAATTTGATTCTACTTCTGGATGGATGTGAATATCATGTATTTTAGGAATAATCATCAGTCGGATGCAGCGTTTACGTGAAGTTTTCCGGGTTTTCTTCACGTTAGTGACAACTAAATAGCGGCCAATTACCCATAAAAGATCTTTAGGAGGTATCCCTCTCAGAAGAGCGCATCTGCGTTGCCGTAATTCAAATAAACCAAACTCTTCACTCATATTCTGTTCTTAGGCCGGACTACCACTCAAAAAGAATTCAACTTGGAAAAACTGAATGTAACTTCCATTTGAATTCTAATAATTTTCCATCGTTAGTTCGACACAAGGAATCTCTTTTATCCTTCATCCTTGTTGATCGATCCCATGGCCTATTCGAAATGGATAGAAATTGCCAGCAATGTGCTGAATGCAGCACAAAGACAGTTATCACAGTTATGGATTACTCCTTTAATTTTTTTTAATTTTCGAATTAACGGTATAATGGCCGAGCAATTAAGGGGTTAAGGTAGTAGCTTACCACCTGGGGGACCGGGATTAAATTAACATGGGTCAAAACTCAGAATTTTTCAAAGATAGTCCGTCCGAATATTGTCATCACCCGATCGCCACATTTTGGGCCTGACCGAATCCATAATGGGCTTGAAAAAATCATCGTCAGTTCCCACAGGGCGGAAAGAATTAATTAATTTCTATTCAACATTCAACTTTTTATTTTTGGCTCTTTTCGTCCTGTGGGCACAAAGAGGGCCATTTGTCCTCTATTTATCCGAATTCGGCCAGGCCCCAATGGGGAGGCCAAATGATAAGGGACGGGCCCTATAAATCTGGCCCACAAAAAATTTTTAGGTAAATGCTCGTCCATATTTGATCCCGGATCTCCCAGAACGATACACTTTAACCGCAGCGGATATTTGACTTGTTCTAAAGTTAAATCCATTTATAATATATGATTTTTTTACCGGATGACCATATATTTGAGTAACATAAACGTGAAAAATGCCAAGTTGAATGTAAAGACTGCTGAGTAATATACAAAAACGCACAACGCATCTCTTTCTCTCGACTCAATCTACTTGCGTGCTTTTGCCCAACTTGTTCCTTTCGCATTATTTTACCGAGTTTGTTTACTTTTCTTGATAAATGTATTTAACAAGCATTCTAAAAGACGAATAATCTCGGTTATAAGTGTTCCGGTTTTCCCATTTTTAACTCTTTTCGCCCCTTGGGCACTAAGAGAACCTTTTTACTATCGCGGATTTGACTAGCTCAACAATAGGTACCATCGGATGGTAAAAAACAGGTCTCGATATATCCAGCTGATAATATTATTGGATAAAAGATTAAAACTTTTGTACATCAAAACAGCCTAAATAATTCCTTAACGTATTATGTATTTATGAGTAACAACCAATATTTAAACATAATTAACAGTATCCGTACAAGAGTATGAAAATGTCCATTATTTAGCATGGCAATCTTTACATTGGCCGGCATTATCTTCTGATTTTCTCCTTATGTACTGTACATATAAGTTGTGACCGGTCAAATAAACGTATTTGGTAAATAAAATTACATTCATGTATCCTTAGTTTTAATACGTTTTTAAAACGTTTATATATTGTTATTCTTTGGTTTTGTCTACGTATTTTTAAGGCCATTTTTTTCAATTTTTATAGTATTCATTTAAGTTTTAGGCCTTTGAAGTCCGTTGTGAAGCCACATTCAACATTTAAGTTAGTCATGAAATTGTTCTTACAGATGAAATGAGCTTACGGTCTACAAGTACTGTACGTGTGAGATAGACACGCTTCCAACATTATATTTGGTTTTCACGTGGGACTGTGACGGATCCTCAGGACGAAGCCAGTTTAAACAAGTATTCACTGACATGCAGGAAGATGTAGATGATACTTATATATTTGTTATATCTATTGTGTCATTTCAGATGACTACCTTTTTCTATTGGTATAAACCAAGATTAAAAAATAATTTTGTGGCAGAATTATTTTCTTTCATCGACAAAATATCGTTGGCCTATCAAAATACTAGAAAGAAAGTGAAAAACTAATAACAAAAAAAATCGATAATATGAAATCAAAAATTGAGATACTGTCTTCAACAATCGTACACGTAGAGGATCGTCAAATTATTGTTAATTAAACAAGAACATGTTTTCAAGAACAAATCTTTCTATCAATTATGGTCTCATTATTATTGATAGAAAGATTTGTAGTATGCTGTCAAATAAAGCAATCTAAACTATCGTGTGTGAGGCGACCTTTTCCCAAATGAACAACCTCGCCTTCATTAAAAAACAAAAAAAAAACTAAATGAAGCAGCATTGGCCATGGGTTTATCAAGTCTTCATTCTTGGATAAAATGTTTTCAATGCATCTTGTACTTATCGTACAGATTAGAGATAAAATCTTGACAAATACGAAAAGAAGACAAAGCCCAAGTTCAAGATTGAAAGAAAACAATACAAGATTGCTTTCACAATGGAAAAAAAATATATACATGGTATTATATGCCACAAAGTGTGCATAAAATAATCATCAAAAGTACACAATTAATAAAAGGAGCCATACTTCCAGTTGGAATGATGTTCGACGAAGACCACGAGACTAGGAATAAAGATTTAAAAAGTTTCAGGGAACATCATACACGTAAATTTTCTATAAGCGATACAATGATAGACTTCATGCATATGTTGCTGCTTTCTTCGGACCTAGAGTTGCCACCTTTTCAAAATCGCTGACCCGGACGGCAGGTCAGGTTTGTTCGAACAGAAGTTCCTGACGCATGCGCAATGTCATTTTGCAATGCGAAGAATAATTTGCAGTGCATGCCGTTTCTAAATCAGTTACAGCTGGCGACTATGGAGACTTGGATAGTAGTGATGCAAGTGACCTAGCTCTATTGGATATTGGAGGTTTATATGATTACAAATGAATCGTACAAGCAAAAAAAAAGCAGCACTGCGTCTCTGCCAACGACTACCACACTAGTAATTCGATACACGGGGGAAGAAATATATGCGAAGGTTTGCATATAATTTTGTACATATTCATTTCAACTTGCACAACCCGGAGAAATATTAATTAATCCCGGAGCCCGGAGATAACTCACTCAATCCCGGAGTCTCCGGGTCAAACCCGGACAGGTGGCAACTCTATTCGGACCCTCTAGTCTTCGAATTAAACGCCAAAAGAGGAGAAAAATTATACGTCTTGAAGTATTGAGGCTACTCCAAGATGAAGCTGACAATAACAGTCATGACGACGATGATGAGGATAATGATAATTGGGTAAAATAATAAATTTTAATAAAGCCTGTATTTCAAATGTATAGATTTGTCGAGCCAGATTACTTACTGGAACCACTGTGTTCCGATAAGTAATCTGGTTAGCGGTTAAAGNCGTATTTTTAAGGCCATTTTTTCAATTTTTATAGTATTCATTTAAGTTTTAGGCCTTTGAATCCGTTGTGAAGCCACATTCAACATTTAAGTTAGTCATGAAATTGTTCTTACAGATGAAATGAGCTTACGGTCTACAAGTACACATGATGCAGCAGAAATAGTGAAGCAAGTAGCTAGTCTGTCTCCAAAAAGAGCTAGCTACTTGCGAAATTAAAAGAAGCGTACCAGTCTTCAAGTAACAAATTGCCCATAAAAATGACATATGATGACGTTTTAGTCTTTTCTTTTTTGGGGGGGGATAAAGTTACAAAAGACCAGTATATCTCCATGTGTGAAATAAACAAATCTTACAATGCTGATATTTTTCCCAAATTATCACATGTTGGAGACAAAATAGCGATGCTATTTGGACAAAATTGAAATCACCGAATTCTTTGCAGAAATAGAATTGTAATCACTGCTTGATCATACTATACGACGCTTAGTGTAGGTCCAGTCGGAAGTGTTACAGCAGGTACTGTACGTGTGAGATAGACACGCTTCCAACATGGTTTTCACGTGGGATTGTGACGGATCCTCAGGACGAAGCCAGTTCAAACAAGTATTCACGGACATGCAGGAAGATGTAGATGATACTTATATATTTGTTATATNCGTTATAGGAGATGGGATGGTAATCGAAAGATATAAAATAACGTTACCGGTATACGTAAAATTTATTCAGATTAAGAATAATATTTTTAAATGCTGAAATTTGACAATTTCTTTAAATACAATCGATTTAATCAAAGTATTTTATTAAAACTAACCACAAAAAATATTATTACGCAATATTATCGACCATCACAACACACTAGATTGGAATTTATAATAAACATACAATAACGTTTCGAATTAATATTAATACGTATTATTTAAAATAACTTATAATTTGTAATAATAAAAATTATAACAATAATAATAATAAATTTTAACAACAGAAAAACGACAAGGAAAATCAACAAGTCGCCCAAAGCGCCACCTAATGACATTATTTCCGTGACGTCAGCATAGAAGAACCCGGATAGACGTCACAAGTAGAAATCAACTTGGTGTTTGGAAGAGAAAGAATTCTCTCGAGAAGAACATCTTATGCTAAGAAAGGGAATTAGTTGATCCTATTTTCTTTGTGATCCTTTAAAAAGAACTTTGCATTGATATGTCCACACCAGCCAGAAGGAGATTAATGAGAGATTTTAAAAGGTAAAGACGAAACAAAGGAATTGCGATCGTTTCTAAGCCTAAAATTAGTCCTAATCAGACGATGGTAAATATTAGAATCTGCAACAACAAACAACTTTGTAAACAAATAAACACCGTAATCGGATTCTCGAATCGTTTATAATTTTTTAAAATTATTTCACATCGCATAGAACTTTAATTGTTACTGTTAAGTTACGTACGAATATAAGTAAATGCGTCACAATTATTTTTAGATTTTTAAGTGTAAGAAAGAATTAATATGCAAAATAATACTTACACATAAACTCTATAATTATATATAGTTAATACAGTGTTTTATATACTAATTTTTGCCTACGTATTTGATTGTTAATAATCGTATTTCTCTTGTGTTAAAATACCAAACAACAATGATTAAAGATCCTTCGATAAAACTTCGTATGTCATATTGTACTTGACCTATAAATTTTGACATTTTAAAATATATAGGTGCTGGGTATATTTTTAAAGTTAATGTTCCCATTTTCAATGGGTAATTATTATAATTAATAATTTTACATACTTACAATATGTTAAAATTGCTCTTTAGGTTGTGATTATAATACTTTTTGGATTTATGTATATAGAAAAATATTTCTCGGTTTAGTGTACTAAAGGATTTGATCGGTAGATCTTAAATACTCGCTTACGTACGCCGCGTTGATTTTTCTCATTTTTATCGGAAATAATCGCGATTAGTCATTTACCGTTGTATTTTTGGTATCGCATTTTTCATCATTGATTTGAGTTTATTCGGTTTAATGTACGTGTTTTCCTATAATGAAAACTCTGTTTTTTTCCATAAGCACGATTATTTTATTTCGCGAATTTTTATAATGTGTTACTTATTAGGAACACATACTCCTCGTTATAAGAGATATGTCTATAATACAATCAAGTTGATATATGGCAGGATTCTGAGATGATAAAAGTGTCAACCTGCTGCTTTAAGATGTCCGATTAGAGCAAAGATCAGAACTTCAGAAATTATCATGGTTGTTTCGATCAGATGGTATTGGGCTCTTCTTCTACACCTTACACTGCGCCCTTCAGTGGCTGAGTGAATGAAACACTGAACACTGGTTCGTGCCTCACCAACGGGCTGACCACGCGGGTTCTATTCACATGGCTAACACTATAAGAGCCGGTTTCAGATAGAAAGACATCTCGGGAGGCGTATCTCCCTGGAAGATCGTCCACCTGGGGCTTTGCCGTATCTCATCAAGCCAAACTACCCAACACACCTTTATAGACCTGGCATCATGATAGACACATTCTTAGCGCGGAAAGACTTATTAAAAATTAAAAAAAAAATGTGTCCAAATATTTTGGATGACGACCGGATGGCAGAGCGGTCAAGGTGGCAGCCTACTGCTCTGGGGGAGCCGGGGTCGAATAATCCCCAGGAAGTTTTCGAGGGGTGGTCCGTTTGGATATGTCGGGCCCCCAGTTACAGGAGATTTTGTCCCCTCTTTCCGCCCTGTGGACACTAAGAGGGCCTCATTTAACAAGCATATTATGGGTTCGGCTAGGCCCACAATGGGACGGCTGGGTGTTGAGGGACGGGACCCGACATATCCGGGCGAACCACCCCGAAAATTTCCTGGAGATTTATCGACCCGTTCAGTTTCGAACCCGGGTACCCCATTAGAGGTAGGCTGCCATCTTGACCGCTCGGCCATCCGGCCGTCGCGTTATAGGAGATGGGATGGTAATCGAAAGATATAAAATAACGTTACCGGTATACGTAAAATTTATTCAGATTAAGAATAATATTTTTAAATGCTGAAATTTGACAATTTCTTTAAATACAATCGATTTAATCAAAGTATTTTATTAAAACTAACCACAAAAAATATTATTACGCAATATTATCGACCATCACAACACACTAGATTGGAATTTATAATAAACATACAATAACGTTTCGAATTAATATTAATACGTATTATTTAAAATAACTTATAATTTGTAATAATAAAAATTATAACAATAATAATAATAAATTTTAACAACAGAAAAACGACAAGGAAAATCAACAAGTCGCCCAAAGCGCCACCTAATGACATTATTTCCGTGACGTCAGCATAGAAGAACCCGGATAGACGTCACAAGTAGAAATCAACTTGGTGTTTGGAAGAGAAAGAATTCTCTCGAGAAGAACATCTTATGCTAAGAAAGGGAATTAGTTGATCCTGTTTTCTTTGTGATCCTTTAAAAAGAACTTTGCATTGATATGTCCACACCAGCCAGAAGGAGATTAATGAGAGATTTTAAAAGATTGCAAGAAGATCCTCCTGCTGGTGTTAGTGGTGCTCCTACAGATAATAATATTATGATATGGAATGCTGTTATATTTGGGTCTCATGATATCCCTTTTGAGGATGAAACTTTTAAACTTACACTCGAGTTTACGGAAGAATATCCAAATAAACCACCAATAGTGAGATTTGTGTCTAGCTAAGGGGCCGATACACGTTAAGTAAATCCTTTGAGGATTAACCGTGCATGCCTGACCTTGAGTAATTCCTGATAGTGTGGGGGGAAAATTTAACAGTTTTGGCGAACTGTACCGACCACCGGAGTAGATTCGAAAAACCATTTGATTTTCCTGCACAGTGTCAGACTGCGCAGGCCGACCTTAACGTGTGTGCTGTCGTGTCGTTCATTTGTGAGACCTCTGAGTATTGAGAACAATGTCTTGTGAATGTTTGGAAGAATTATTTTCTATAACCTTATTAACTTTTATTATTTATAACCTAAAAATTAATTTTTCAGGTTATAAATTAGTTTCAGATCAAAAATTTCNTCTAATATATATATAACGTTACTTTTCTACATTAACAAGAAAACAAGCGAGGGTTACTGTTCTCATCCTTGTTACTTCGATGGCAGATTACTCAGTAGGTCCACTAGGGCCTCGTCGTCTCAGGGGGCCTCAAAAATTACACAACGAAAAGATGATATGCTTCTAAAATTCAGTAAACGTTTAAAAAGTTATGTATTGTAAATAAAATAGTTGTTATTTAAAGATTTTATGATCTTTTTAATTTTAAAAACGCGTTTCTACAAAGGCCCTTGTAATAAAATTGCGTCTAGGGCCTTAAAGGAACACGAAATGAAACTGCATAAGCTCCCATGCATTCTGCAAGAAAAACGATAGCATAAAGATAAACAAAGACAGTCACGAATCCACGGAAACGTTATTCAGAATAATAAATGAAAAAAAGGGGGTAAAACGAACAGTGACACGGATAACAACTCTCGATTAAGGGCGTGTTCTTTATATTTTTTCCTTGACATACAAACCTTTCCATAATAAATCTACGTGATGTCAATAATTCCGTTACAGGGAAGGAGATAAAAACAACCTAAATTAATCGAAAATTTCCATTGGAGCTTTACCCTACGTTCAAAAAGGGCAATTGTCTTGGATCCCCAAACCAATTTTTTATAAACTCATTACTGTAGTAAGAATATCGAAATATAAATTTGGGGCCCTCCAGAGATCGCGTTAAACCAATAAAGAAACTGGATGTTTCCCTCAAAAATTACCTGTCTGAATTTAATACTGTACGTAGGGCCCTTAATTCAAATTTTTTCGGGTCCCAAGAAGCTATAACGTGCCACAAATTTGTTGGAATTTTAATTTTAATTTAATAAATAAGTTAATATTTTAAGGAAAATCATTCAAAATTAACGAGTTGAAATATAAAATTTTATCGATAATTGTTTAATTGTAATTAATTAATATACAGTAAAACCTGTGTGAACCGGAATCGCACGTTAATGAATGTGTATTTTTCTCTCGTTTGTAAGATTTCCGTTTAAGACAGGTTTTACTGTACATTATGTTATTGTAGATATAATTATTCTAATGATAAGTTTTATATATTTTTTAATAAATTATTTATTTTTTTCAACTAAAAAAAAACCAAATTTATTGGCTTAATTATATTAAAAATGTATGTAGGTCGCAATTTTTTTTTTCTTTTCTTTTGTATAATTCCATTCTCCAGACCTTGACATTGACCCAAGTTTAATGCCAGTAACTTAATATTTTAATTTTAATTTAATATATTAAACTAGAATATAATTTATATGCAATTTAATAGCAATTTAAGAATATATTTTTTTATTATTTATTATTTTGAAGAGGTTTGCCAATTTGCCAGATTATTTTAATACAGTAAAACCTGTGTAAACCGGAGTCGCACCGAATATTTTGTCAGGTTTCCGTACAGGTTTTACTGTATGCACTTAATACATTAATATATATATATATATTTATGATAAAAACTCCTTCTAAACAATATATTTATGCCTTAAAAGTTCAAAAATTGATAAATAATATTTAAAAGTAGTTTTCTAGTTACTAATTTTGGAAATAACATTGAAAAATAAGTCACTTGAAACGATTTTATCACACTTAGTAGAAATAAATCCTGAAATTACATAAGCCAAAGTTATTTTTGTTTGGTTTAAAGTCACAGCACTTCTAAATTCAGCTTTAATTCTATAGAAAGATGCATTGTCCAGGATAAAAATGCAATTAAAAATGGCTCATTATTTAAATTAAACTAAACAGAATCTTTAATAAATTATGAATTAATGTGATTTATGCAAATATATTTGCATAAACAATCATTAATATATAATTATGTAAATAAATAGTGCAATTTCTCAGACACATACATCATTTCTCATAGTAGTATTTGACAATTAAATTACTTATAATTGACCTTTGACTATTCCAAAATACATAAATTATATAACTGTTAGCTTGCCAAAACTGTCATCTTTAATGTATTATTATTATAATAAAATCCATAAATAGGTATCGTGTAATGATATGGGGTGTTTTAAAGTATTACATAAGCAAAACTTTGCCCTTGTTTGATCACTCTACATAAATTATTTTAGTGTGTAAACATAAGTAGTCTATACACTCGAAATTCTTTTGTCTCCTATTACGATGAGTCGTGACCTTATTCCCGTGTACACGCTATTAAATGTAAACACTTCAAACCCTACTGAGAAGGGTTTGAAGTGTTTGCTACAACAGAATACTCAATACATGTAAACAGATTGGTGTTACAACTGAATGCCTCAAAACACTTCACATGTTTTCGGTTTAAACCCCTCTACCGAATAAATCAATTTATAAAAAATTTATCTTTGCAAACGTTCTCTTTGATGGAAAATATTATAAGTTAGGAAGAACGCCTCACAATGCCAACTAACACCTTTTTCCGAACTGCCCTGTTCATGATTTCCTGTTCAGATCGGAATTCCTATACAGTTAATCGGGGTTTCAGCCCTTAACTTTCCATATCTGGTCTCAGTTTTCATCTATATAACACCGTTCTCGAGATTCAGGAAGGACAGAAACACAATGGACATCTGTTGTTGTGCAATTTCAAAACTTCAGCTCAACAATACAGATAAGAGGACAAGAAAACAAAAGAGATCTGATCTCAACGAGAAAGAACGGAAATAATTGATAAATAGAATGATTAATAAGTGGACTGCATTTGCTCATATTCAGAATATAAATAGGGTAGATTTAAATGAAAAATAAGGTGTAATTACATGATACATTCTAAAGAAATTTGCAAATCTTACTTGATAAAAACAATGAACACTGCTAGTTAATTGGTTGCAGGTAATGCTGGTAATGCAGGAATACTCCATTAAGGGCTGACCCGCAATGGGGTTAGCTAGCATCTATGACGGATGAGGAATGATGGATTCATACTACCAAATAATGGATATTAAATTTGATTCTACTTCTGGATGGATGTGAATATCATGTATTTTAGGAATAATCATCAGTCGGATGCAGCGTTTTCGTGAAGTTTTCCGGGTTTTCTTCACGTTAGTGACAACTAAATAGCGGCCAATTACCCATAAAAGATCTTTAGGAGGTATCCCTCTCAGAAGAGCGCATCTGCGTTGCCGTAATTCAAATAAACCAAACTCTTCACTCATATTCTGTTCTTAGGCCGGACTACCACTCAAAAAGAATTCAACTTGGAAAAACTGAATGTAACTTCCATTTGAATTCTAATAATTTTCCATCGTTAGTTCGACACAAGGAATCTCTTTTATCCTTCATCCTTGTTGATCGATCCCATGGCCTATTCGAAATGGATAGAAATTGCCAGCAATGTGCTGAATGCAGCACAAAGACAGTTATCACAGTTATGGATTACTCCTTTAATTTTTTTTAATTTTCGAATTAACGGTATAATGGCCGAGCAATTAAGGTAGTAGCTTACCACCTGGGGGACCGGGATTAAATTAACATGGGTCAAAACTCAGAATTTTTCAAAGATAGTCCGTCCGAATATTGTCATCACCCGATCGCCACATTTTGGGCCTGACCGAATCCATAATGGGCTTGAAAAAATCATCGTCAGTTCCCACAGGGCGGAAAGAATTAATTAATTTCTATTCAACATTCAACTTTTTATTTTTGGCTCTTTTCGTCCTGTGGGCACAAAGAGGGCCATTTGTCCTCTATTTATCCGAATTCGGCCAGGCCCCAATGGGGAGGCCAAATGATAAGGGACGGGCCCTATAAATCTGGCCCACAAAAAATTTTTAGGTAAATGCTCGTCCATATTTGATCCCGGATCTCTCAGAACGATACACTTTAACCGCAGCGGATATTTGACTTGTTCTAAAGTTAAATCCATTTATAATATATGATTTTTTTACCGGATGACCATATATTTGAGTAACATAAACGTGAGAAATGCCACGTTGAATGTAAAGACTGCTGAGTAATATACAAAAACGCACAACGCATCTCTTTCTCTCGACTCAATCTACTTGCGTGCTTTTGCCCAACTTGTTCCTTTCGCATTATTTTACCGAGTTTGTTTACTTTTCTTGATAAATGGATTTAACAAGCATTCTAAAGACGATTAATCTCGGTTATAAGTGTTCCGGTTTTCCCATTTTTAACTCTTTTCGCCCCTTGGGCACTAAGAGAACCTTTTTACTATCGCGGATTTGACTAGCTCAACAATAGGTACCATCGGATGGTAAAAAACAGGTCTCGATATATCCAGCTGATAATATTATTGGATAAAAGATTAAAACTTTTGTACATCAAAACAGCCTAAATAATTCCTTAACGTATTATGTATTTATGAGTAACAACCAATATTTAAACATAATTAACAGTATCCGTACAAGAGTATGAAAATGTCCATTATTTAGCATGGCAATCTTTACATCGCCCGGCATTATGTTCTGATTTTCTCCTTGTGTACACGTAAGTTGTGACCGGTCAAATAAACGTATTTGGTAAATAAAATTACATTCATGTACCCTTAATTTTAATACGTTTTTAAAACGTTTATATATTGTTATTCTTTGGTTTTGTCTACGTATTTTTAAGGCCATTTTTTTCAATTTTTATAGTATTCATTTAAGTTTTAGGCCTTTGAAGTCCGTTGTGAAGCCACATTCAACATTTAAGTTAGTCATGAAATTGTTCTTACAGATGAAATGAGCTTACGGTCTACAAGTACTGTACGTGTGAGATAGACACGCTTCCAACATTATATTTGGTTTTCACGTGGGACTGTGACGGATCCTCAGGACGAAGCCAGTTTAAACAAGTATTCACTGACATGCAGGAAGATGTAGATGATACTTATATATTTGTTATATCTATTGTGTCATTTCAGATGACTACCTTTTTCTATTGGTATAAACCAAGATTAAAAAATAATTTTGTGGCAGAATTATTTTCTTTCATCGACAAAATATCGTTGGCCTATCAAAATACTAGAAAGAGAGTGAAAAACTAATAACAAAAAAAATCGATAATATGAAATCAAAAATTTCGATACTGTTCAACAATCGTAGACGATCGTCAAATTATTGTTAATTAAACAAGAACATGTTTTCAAGAACAAATCTTTCTATCAATTATGGTCTCATTATTATTGATAGAAAGATTTGTAGTATGCTGTCAAATAAAGCAATCTAAACTATCGTGTGTGAGGCGACCTTTTCCCAAATGAACAACCTCGCCTTCATTAAAAAACAAAAAAAAAACTAAATGAAGCAGCATTGGCCATGGGTTTATCAAGTCTTCATTCTTGGATAAAATGTTTTCAATGCATCTTGTACTTATCGTACAGATTAGAGATAAAATCTTGACAAATACGAAAAGAAGACAAAGCCCAAGTTCAAGATTGAAAGAAAACAATACAAGATTGCTTTCACAATGGAAAAAAAATATATACATGGTATTATATGCCACAAAGTGTGCATAAAATAATCATCAAAAGTACACAATTAATAAAAGGAGCCATACTTCCAGTTGGAATGATGTTCGACGAAGACCACGAGACTAGGAATAAAGATTTAAAAAGTTTCAGGGAACATCATACACGTAAATTTTCTATAAGCGATACAATGATAGACTTCATGCATATGTTGCTGCTTTCTTCGGACCTAGAGTTGCCACCTTTTCAAAATCGCTGACCCGGAGGGCAGGTGAGGTTTGTTCGAACAGAAGTTCCTGACGCATGCGCAATGTCATTTTGCAATGCGAAGAATAATTTGCAGTGCATGCCGTTTCTAAATCAGTTACAGCTGGCGACTATGGAGACTTGGATAGTAGTGATGCAAGTGACCTAGCTCTATTGGATATTGGAGGTTTATATGATTACAAATGAATCGTACAAGCAAAAAAAAAGCAGCACTGCGTCTCTGCCAACGACTACCACACTAGTAATTCGATACACGGGGGAAGAAATATATGCGAAGGTTTGCATATAATTTTGTACATATTCATTTCAACTTGCACAACCCGGAGAAATATTAATTAATCCCGGAGCCCGGAGATAACTCACTCAATCCCGGAGTCTCCGGGTCAAACCCGGACAGGTGGCAACTCTATTCGGACCCTCTAGTCTTCGAATTAAACGCCAAAAGAGGAGAAAAATTATACGTCTTGAAGTATTGAGGCTACTCCAAGATGAAGCTGACAATAACAGTCATGACGACGATGATGAGGATAATGATAATTGGGTAAAATAATAAATTTTAATAAAGCCTGTATTTCAAATGTATAGATTTGTCGAGCCAGATTACTTACTGGAACCACTGTGTTCCGATAAGTAATCTGGTTAGCGGTTAAAGCCAGCCTGTACTGCTTTAAATACTTATATAAATTCATGTAATGAATGAAAAAAATATTGAAGTAAAGTTTCAAATTATATAATATTTTGAAAGACTGAACAAGCTTTGAGAGTTCTATCCTTAACTCTGTTTTTTTCCATAAGCACGATTATTTTATTTCGCGAATTTTTATAATGTGTTACTTATTAGGAATACATACACCTCGTTATAAGAGATATGTCTATAATACAATCAAGTTGAAATATGGCAGGATTCTGAGATGATAAATGTGTCAACCTGCTGCTTTAAGATGTCCGATTAGAGCAAAAATCAGAACTTCAGAATTTATCATGGTTGTTTCGATCAGATGGTATCGGGCTCTTCTTCTACACCTTACACTGCGCTCTTCAGTGGCTGAGTGAATGAAACACTAAACACTGGTTCGTGTCTCACCAACGGGCTGACCACGCGGGTTCTATTCACATGGCTAACACTATAAGAGCCGGTTTCAGATAGAAAGACATCTCGGGAGGCGTATCCCCCTGGAAGATTGTCCACCTGAGGCTTTGCCGTATCTCTTCAAGCCAAACTACCCAACACACCTTTATAGATTTGGCATCATGATAGACACATTCTTAGTGCGGAAAGACGATTTATTAAAAATTTTAAGAAATGTGTCCAAATATTTTGGTTGACGCGATGGAAGAGCGGTCAAGATGGCAGCCTACTGCTCTGGGGGAGCCGGGATCGAATCCGGACGGGTCGAATAATCCCCAGGAAGTTTTCGAGGGGTGGTCCGTTTGGATATGTCGGGCCCCCAGTTACAGAAGATATTTTCCCCTCTTTCCGCCCTGTAGACACTAAGAGGGCCTCATTTAACAAGCATATTATGGGTTCGGCTAGGCCCACAATGGGACGGCCGGGTGTTGAGGGACGGGACCCGACATATCCAGGCGAACCACCCCGAAATATTCCTGGAGATTTATCGACCCGTTCAGTTTCGAACCCTGGTACCCCATTAGAGGTAGGCTGCCATCTTGACCGCTCGGCCATCCTGCCGTCGCGTTATAGGAGATAGGATGGTAATCGAAAGATATAAAATAACGTTACCGGTATACGTAAAATTTATTCAGATTAAAAATAATATTTTTAAATGCATTATTTGATAATTTCTTTAAATACAATCGATTTAATCAAAGTATTTTATTAAAACTAACCACAAAAAATATTATTACGCAATATTATCGACCATCACAACACACTAGATTGGAATTTATAATAAACATACAATAACGTTTCGAATTAATATTAATACGTATTATTTAAAATAACTTATAATTTGTAATAATAAAAATTATAACAATAATAATAATAAATTTTAACAACAGAAAAACGACAAGGAAAATCAACAAGTCGCCCAAAGCGCCACCTAATGACATTATTTCCGTGACGTCAGCATAGAAGAACCCGGATAGACGTCACAAGTAGAAATCAACTTGGTGTTTGGAAGAGAAAGAATTCTCTCGAGAAGAACATCTTATGCTAAGAAAGGGAATTAGTTGATCCTATTTTCTTTGTGATCCTTTAAAAAGAACTTTGCATTGATATGTCCACACCAGCCAGAAGGAGATTAATGAGAGATTTTAAAAGGTAAAGACGAAACAAAGGAATTGCGATCGTTTCTAAGCCTAAAATTAGTCCTAATCAGACGATGGTAAATATTAGAATCTGCAACAACAAACAACTTTGTAAACAAATAAACACCGTAATCGGATTCTCGAATCGTTTATAATTTTTTAAAATTATTTCACATCGCATAGAACTTTAATTGTTACTGTTAAGTTACGTACGAATATAAGTAAATGCGTCACAATTATTTTTAGATTTTTAAGTGTAAGAAAGAATTAATATGCAAAATAATACTTACACATAAACTCTATAATTATATATAGTTAATACAGTGTTTTATATACTAATTTTTGCCTACGTATTTGATTGTTAATAATCGTATTTCTCTTGTGTTAAAATACCAAACAACAATGATTAAAGATCCTTCGATAAAACTTCGTATGTCATATTGTACTTGACCTATAAATTTTGACATTTTAAAATATATAGGTGCTGGGTATATTTTTAAAGTTAATGTTCCCATTTTCAATGGGTAATTATTATAATTAATAATTTTACATACTTACAATATGTTAAAATTGCTCTTTAGGTTGTGATTATAATACTTTTTGGATTTATGTATATAGAAAAATATTTCTCGGTTTAGTGTACTAAAGGATTTGATCGGTAGATCTTAAATACTCGCTTACGTACGCCGCGTTGATTTTTCTCATTTTTATCGGAAATAATCGCGATTAGTCATTTACCGTTGTATTTTTGGTATCGCATTTTTCATCATTGATTTGAGTTTATTCGGTTTAATGTACGTGTTTTCCTATAATGAAAANTATAAAATTTAACAATACTAGCAGAACTCAACTTTAGGACAGAGTTCCATGTTATAAAGTGAGTTCTGTACCCAAGAGCTAAAAAGAAAGTATAAAATCTTTTATTTAGGTAAGAATGTTTTATATTCTTTACATTAAATATAATGCATAAAACATTATTTATATGTTCAGACCATAAACTAAGCAGAAAATAGACAATAAAAATTAACTTTCACAAACAATTTTGATGTTATCAAAATTTAAACTGGCAGAAACCTTTGCACAATAGCTTGAAATTTTTGTCTGTCAGCTGAAAATATATGGAAATCTAAATTTGGGGATATAAGAATGCTGTGAAGAAGTCAAGGATTACTTGTATTTATCAAATAGATATATAAAATTTTCTTTATGAAAAATCTGCATTTTCTATTTAGACTACAATATATTCATATGATTACAAAATAATTCAGAAGTAAATTGCTCTCTCTAAGGCAAATTTATTTTTTTATATACTGGTAACTGATGTTTTAGGAAAATAATTGTGGCATATTAAAAATTTCAAGTAAAAGTTTAAATGTTTTCTATGAAAGAAGCTGAATGTACTAATATTTTTGTAAGGAGACTATGTTCTTTAGATTTATTAATTTTCTTGTGTTCAATTGTGATTATTAGACTAATTTAAAGTGAAAAGTTTTAACATATATTAATCGGTTTGAAAAATTTATTTTATAAACAAATTTATTTAATCATGTACAAATTTATTGCAATTTTTGAAAAATTTATAAAGTTTGAGTTATTTGCAAATGAATTTCTTTAGATATGAAGCATCACTTGTAATTATAATACCTTTAGTATAATAAGCAATATATATATACTCTATTTGTGATATATTTGTTTGATTTGTTATATAATAAATTAAGAATCATGCATTATCTAATATATTTGTTTTTTGGATTCAAAAGTAGAAAGAAACAATATATTATAATTTTCTTTTCTCTAGCTATCCGGTGCCCTCTTTTAACTTTTATATAATTACTCTTAATCACTTTCATTTCTTCTAACAGAATTATTTTTGGAAAGTGTGTTAATGTATTCCTCAAATAATGAAAAATTAAGTAAAATTAAAAAGGAAAGAGAAGGTAAATTCTGTTTAATTTTATTTGGTAATTTCTAACAGGGTTCTTTTTTATCTTCAATCTTACATTTGTTTGAAATTTGATATTTATTTGATCTGGTTGTAATTTGTAATGGTTTTTATTAAATGCTTAGTATTGATGTTTAACATATGAAACTTGTATTATTTTTATCTGTTATATCTTTAAAAGCTTATCAAATTCTAATAATAAATATGATAATAATTTATTAATAAAATATATTCTGAAATTTTAATAATTTTATTTCAAAACTACCATTATAGTTCATTAAGGAAATATGACAATATTTTAATTCTGTGTCTAATCAGGAAAAAATAAATAAGTAGAAGAATAAATAAATTGGTCATTATATATATAGAAATCAATAATCAGGAAGAATATTGGGGAAAAAAGAATTAAACTAATGTGCAAGTGTGTAGTGCAAAGGATAAAAATACAATGATTAATGATTATAGATTAGAGAATCAATTTATATTTTGCATGAGATGAAATGGTTATATAATCATTTTAATTTTTCTTTTAATAAAACAGAAAAAATAAGTATATATATAGAAGTGGTAATATTTTTATTGATAAATTTATTTACTTCAATGTTATAACATTCTTAATATTTTTAAGACTGGTTTACATTTAACCACTTGAAGAAATATCTTAAATAATACTTAAATGTACAATTAATTAATATTGGAAATCAGTAACAATGATCAGTCAAAAATGTACCAGTAAAATATTTAATACAAATGTCATTTTAATCCTTTTAAAAGCATTTTACAAAAATAATTTGTACATATTTGTATATTAATAAAAAAAATCGGTAAAAGTAATTTAAAATGTCAAATATTCTTGATCTTTTTAATAAATCATCTTCAGGACAATGGAAATTTAAAACATGTATTTTATGTTTTAAATTTTACTCTTTATTTGAATATAATATGTGATTTAAAAACTTAATTTTAACTGTAGTAAGACATCTATTGAGCAAAATTTTTAAGTGATTTATTATAATTTATATAATCTTAAATGATTATATTTGTTTTACATTTTACAAAATAGTTATCATTTCAGCACAAGATTTTCAGAAATGTGACATTAAAAAATGAGTTAGTTTACTAAAAGCAGTAAGAAAAATTTATAATATAAATCCTGAATTTTACATTAGAAGACATATTTTAATTTTAAAAGGTTTTAAGGAGAATGATTTGGAATGACATTTCTATTTTTGGATTATTAAAAAGTAAAACTATAAAATTTAACAATACTAGCAGAACTCAACTTTAGGACAGAGTTCCATGTTATAAAGTGAGTTCTGTACCCAAGAGCTAAAAAGAAAGTATAAAATCTTTTATTTAGGTAAGAATGTTTTATATTCTTTACATTAAATATAATGCATAAAACATTATTTATATGTTCAGACCATAAACTAAGCAGAAAATAGACAATAAAAATTAACTTTCACAAACAATTTTGATGTTATCAAAATTTAAACTGGCAGAAACCTTTGCACAATAGCTTGAAATTTTTGTCTGTCAGCTGAAAATATATGGAAATCTAAATTTGGGGATATAAGAATGCTGTGAAGAAGTCAAGGATTACTTGTATTTATCAAATAGATATATAAAATTTTCTTTATGAAAAATCTGCATTTTCTATTTAGACTACAATATATTCATATGATTACAAAATAATTCAGAAGTAAATTGCTCTCTCTAAGGCAAATTTATTTTTTTATATACTGGTAACTGATGTTTTAGGAAAATAATTGTGGCATATTAAAAATTTCAAGTAAAAGTTTAAATGTTTTCTATGAAAGAAGCTGAATGTACTAATATTTTTGTAAGGAGACTATGTTCTTTAGATTTATTAATTTTCTTGTGTTCAATTGTGATTATTAGACTAATTTAAAGTGAAAAGTTTTAACATATATTAATCGGTTTGAAAAATTTATTTTATAAACAAATTTATTTAATCATGTACAAATTTATTGCAATTTTTGAAAAATTTATAAAGTTTGAGTTATTTGCAAATGAATTTCTTTAGATATGAAGCATCACTTGTAATTATAATACNATTTAGCAAATTCTTATAAAATAATTTTTATTTTAAATTAACACAGGTAATTTCAATAGACAAGAATGAAATACCCCAATAACAAACTCTTAGATAAAAGTAAAACAGCAACAGCAAAAACAAAAATGATGTTAAAAAGCATGATCAAGATACAAAATAAAATTATTTAATGAAATACATAAGAATACAATACAATATAATAAAAAGAAACACATAATAGCAAGAGAATATAAAATAACACAAACAATATTGACAAAAAATTAAATAAATCCAATGCAATAAAATAATAATGTGGAATTTGATATCAGATGAGTATTTTAATTAAATTTAATTTAAAAATTTTTAGATGATTATAAAGCAGTTATTGGGGCATTATGGCTATATATTTCTGTTCTTGTTTAATTCAACTGGTACAGTATATTAATGGAATTCATGAATAAAAATGACTGCATAGTAGTTTGAGCAGTAACTTTATATAGATCAAATAATCTAGCATAAATTTTTACTTTTAAGTATTTCTGGTCTTTTTTAAAAACCAAGAGCATTAAGTTGAAATTTATGATGGTGTGAAAAGTTTGAATCATTTGATACTGATTTCCAGTTTATAAGTTGTTTTGATATAATAAAGGCAACTTATCCTTACTTAATATTTTTAATAGGTGGTTGAATACTTACTCAACTGTCATATCTAATGAAAAACCAAATCCTGAAGATAAAAGCACAGAAATTGAAACAAAAACTGCTAATCAAGATTTATCTTCTATTTTAAAATCTGTTGAAGAAAAGAACGAAAAGCTAACTGAACAGATAAAAGAAATAGATGTAAGTTTGTAGATTTTTATTTTTATAATTTACATTTGGTAAAGAATCATCTTATTTTGTTAGAAAAGTTCAATTTATTGATTGGTATCTTTTAATAAATCGTTCTGTAACTTAAATTAAGAATATATTTTCAGTTGTCTTTACAAATAACCTTTGCCTACGCTTATTATTGATTAATAAAATAGTGCGCATTTACAAAATGTTAGTCTTAACTAGATTTAGCATAATTATAAAAAAACTACTCAATTGTAATGCATAACTGTAATGGTAGATATTTTTAAAATATTTATTCTGTTCTATTTATTCTGTAAAAACTAACACACTATCATTTCTTAAACATTTTTACTTCTAAATTTACAATATTTAAACATTTCTTGCATTGTTTATAAAACATATTATAGATCAGTAGCTGTTGAATTTATTTCTGTGTGATGAAAAGGTTTCTTGAATCATGTAATACAAAATTATAATTTTACATTAAAATGCTGATTTGAAGAATAATATTTAAGAGAAGTTTTGATTAACGTAGCATTAACCTTTTTTGTTATACTGTTAATTGGTAAGCATGTTTTTGCAGGTTACTGGTATTATCCAGATTACATTTTATAAATAATTTGTTAAAGTGTTATACACTTATTTAATATCAAAGATAATGGAATACAGTATTGAAATTTTACCATATTTAAAAATTTTTTGAGGTTTTAAGGATACTTGAAACGATGTTTGGGAATGTTAAGAAATTTAGTAATTCCAGTAATAGTGATTGATCAATTATTGTATGTAATTAGTAAATACATATAGTAATAAATTTTTAACTATTATTTATAAAGACCTTTGGAAATTTTTGGAAGAAACATTTTAATTTTAATTTAATCTTTCTTTTAAACAATATATGAAGAATATATTTCTAAAATTTCCTACACACAAGATTTTTAGGAAAATATTTTTTTATTAATAACATTTTACTGTAGAATGTACTGTACAATCATCTATTTTGAACTTGATAACAGAAAACTTAAGAATAGGATCAAACTGGTACTTTAAGTTACAGTAGTTTGGTTAGTATTTGCTAGATGAGATGATGCTATGACAGAAAACTAAAATCATAAATAAATTTAAGCCTTACTGTACTGAGTGTTATTCAAGGAACTTCACTTGACACTTCCCATTTTGGAATGGAAACTCTTGAAATATTATACAAACATACTTCTCATCTTTAAAAGTTTTTCTTTCAATATTACTCATTCACAGCTTTCTAAACTTTTTAACTCATTCAGTAGAAATAAAGTTATAAGTTCAATGCCAGTTTTTACTATTAGAGTAATTAGCAAGCCTGGATGCTGTTTTTAACACATTGTGGTCAATAGGAAAGTGCTACAACTATTCTTTAAATCTCAGCAAGGTGCCAAATAAACAAGACCCAGTGGGTTTGATTCTTGAAGTGTATGTCAGTGGCATTTGGATCGGTGAACCTTGAAACGTCATAAATGACTCTAGATGCTTAAAGAGAATTGTGATTAGTTTCCACTCCAATAACTGTGTTATAGAACCATACTTTGAGAAACAATAGTTATTATAATAAAAATAGCATATTTAAAATTTTATTGTTAGTCTTTCACCTCAAAATTTTATATTCTAATAGATATCTGAGTATGTAATAAAAGTGAAATTATTTGTTATTTAACTATTGTATTTGAATAAATTTTTAATAGTTTCATTGAAATAATAATAATATATCTTCAATTTGAGAGATTAATTTGATGGAAACAATAGAATAACAGATTTTTACTTTTCTGTCAGACTATGTTTAATCACTTCTTATCAATAAATTCACAGATTTATTGACAGTTATTTTGAATACTTTGTTGTTCACTTTCAGAGTTACTGGTATCACTTACAAGCATTAGAATTACATCCCCAGCTTTGTTCAGTAACAATAGTATGACTACCCATTTTTCTTTTTTGACCTTGTTTTTCAAAGATAATATTTTTAAATCTATGAGTCAATTACTTTCCACATTTCAGAATTGTGTATGAGTACTGTGGATCATAATTGTTTTCAACTTTGATGGTGATGCTGCTGATATGAATGACTCTTGCTTCTATAATTTTAAACTCTTGTTGCTTGGGTTTAAGATTATAGAAGTACAGTAGAGCATCGATTATCCGACCTCCGATCAACCGTCACATCGGTTAACCGACCGTTCTAGTCGGCAAATTTCAAATGTCTGCTAGTGATGTGGCACTACAATATTTAGCTATGTCTTGGCTACTTTAATATTATTTTTGTTAAATTTTTGTGTGTTTTAGCTGGCAATGTTGGCTCAACCATGAAAGGGAGGCCAGTATTTAAACAAGGCTTAATTTTCTAATTATGAGTGGTGGTTTGTTTTGTGAGCAATAAAATAATTTAAAAATAATTTTTAACGATACAATAGTGACGATTATTAGACTATTAAAAAAAATTTGTTAGGCTTAACATCGATGAAAATTCAACGCGAAGTAGGTTAATAGCAATATACTAATTACATGGGATATACTAATACTGTATACTATACTAATAATGTAGTTTTTCATACTTTTTGCTTATCTGTTTTTTCATCATTCGACTAACCCAGTCCCCAATTGAGTCGGATAATTGATGCTCTACTGTATTTACTTTGATGTCTAGCAGATTGAAGTCTTGTCCAATTTTGTAAATGGTTTCAATTTGGGAGAATAGTTCTGTGTATTCTTTATGCATCAGAATAGTTTTATGCTTTTACATTTGCTGTTTGAGGTATAGTCAGTGAACAAATAACTGTACCCATAAAATGGAAATGACAAAGTGAAAGTTAATTTTAGTTCCTGGGCAGGGAGACTCAGCATAACCTAATAGCTATAATTTCTGCCCGCTGCATGCATCAGAAAATGAGTTTGAGTAATGTTAAGGTTTGTTTTTGTAGTTAATGCATCATAATTTTATTACTTCCTCTCTGCACTTCATATTCCAGTCATGTCTAGAATGCATTGCCATGTTTAGTTTGCTATTATAAAAAACAACACCCTGATAGTGGATCTCAGATTAATATTAACCAGTATGTCACAAAACCAATGAACCAACAATAAAAAAACTATTCACTTTGAGAAGTGAATGTTTTTGTCCATTTTTAAAAGGACATCCTCAGGCTGGTGTTCTAAAATTCAAATCACACATTTTTGATACGGATCATAAACTTTACATAGTCATTGATGAACAAGATTGTCATGCTTGCAGTTTAATCTAATCACTTTGCCATCAACTGCTTAGTTTTTTTTTTTTTTTTGCTATTTTTAGCCTGCTACTTTTTATGTTTTGATTGTTTTTCAGCTTTATTCAATGCAGAACAATTCAATTTTACTTGAGAATTTTAAAAATTTCATTTGGTTTGTGGATTCTGTAGAGAAATATACCTTCTTATTCTAATAAAATGACTTTAATTAGTTTTACTGTTTTCAATCATCACTTAATGATCATCCTCAGGTCACATATCCAAGATGCATTGTTACACATATTGTGGTTTAATTTTACTCATTTGTATTTGGAATATCAAAACTTGTAATGGTTCAGTAAAGAATCGGAAGTTTCATAATTTAAATTATGACAGTTCCACCAAGAAACATTTATAAATTTTAATGTTGTGAAATTTTATTCTATATCATGGATGTATTATATGAAGGTAACAATAAACTGATGGTTGAATATATTTGATCAATTAAATAAAATTAATTTTGCTGGAATAACAATGTGTTTCTCTGTAGAATTCTATATTTTAGTTTTGGTTCATATACATTAGTTTGTGAAGTCTGTCATCGTTAATATTAAAAATAATTGCCAAAAAATTCAGCAGTAAAGCGTGTACAGTATTTTTAATTTAAAAAAACTAAAAGCAGTGGATGACTACCTTAATTATTAAGTAAAATATTAGTATTTTCAATTTTAATTAAACAAAATAGGCATTGAATTACAGTAAGTAGAAGAAAGTGGACTATTACGAAGCACTGTTGTCCATGATGGAAAGAGATCATTTTGGAATAAAGCAGCATTAAGAAATAGCTCACTTTGAAAACAAAATGTTACTTTGCAGTACCTTTGTAATGGGATGTTTATCCATAGGGTTCAAAGACTGTAAGTGTATGGAGAACAAGTCAGCTATTATACTGGAAAAATTGGATCTTTCCATTTTAAAAATACACTCATATAAAAATTTCATCAAATTGATTTCTATTAATATGAATCAGTTAGAGCAGTGTTTCTCAACCTCTAACGAATTGTCGCCCCCTTCAACGTAGTATCGCCCCCTTCATTTCAAAATTCTGATGCCAAATTCATACTGCATTGAATAGACTATTGACTAGTATAATGTTATTTGTTTAATTATTGTACGATATAATGAATAAAATATCTAATTATTCTTAATGTAATGTTTTACTATATCGCCCAGAAAATTGTTTTTTGCCCCCCAAAATATAAATTGTTACTAATCGCTTCCTCAACATGGAAAAATGCCCACATGGGGGCGATATCGCCCCCGTTGAGAAACACTGAGTTAGAGTATAGAACCTTAATAGAATAGAATCCAATACTAAAATGTTTACTTCAGGAAACATTTTAGTATTGATAATAATGGGTGCCAGAGATACATGAAGTAGTTAATATTAAGATATGTTTAACTATTATAATCTATTTGAAATTTTTAAAAATTTCCAAGAAATTTGATGATATAAAAACAGTCACATGATATATTTTTTAAAAATAATTCAAAATTCCTGCAAAATGTTGGAAATTACATATTATAACAGATTAAACTTATCTTATAATTTTTTAATATATGCTAAATATAATAAATACATGCTAAATAATGTATTATTCTATTTTGTAATTACGTAGGCTAATGAACATTGGTTTCTATTTCTCTTCTAGAAAAAACTAAATTTATTTGCAAATATGAATCTAGATGTTCTAAAGATTTTCAAATACATGCATTTTGTGTATTAAGAATTATAATTTTTATTTTAAAAAATATTGAAAATGACCAAAAACAGATGATATGCATTAATTGGGATAAACAAATTGTAATCCATTTATTGTAAATATTATGGCTATAACTTATCTTTTGTGTTAACATCTTTTATCTAGTCAACTACATTTCATTTATAGAAATGTAAATTTTTTAATAAAGATTGCTAAATTTGTAATTTTGAAATAGTCATCTGATGATTAATTTTAAAACTTTTACCAGTTGATTTTAAATGCTTATTTCTTTTAATTCTTCTTATTATTTTTTTATAATAGTATGTATATCTATTGTGTATTAATGGCATACATCAAAAAAATATATAATAAAATTGAAGCAATATTATAAATAACTGGTGATGATAGTTTTATTTAGAAAAAAAACTTGTTTATTAAGTCATTTTGTGATCTGTCATTAAGAGAGTTCAATGCTTACATGCAGACTATTTTATCATTAATATCCAGATATTTGATAATTTACTGATATTATTTGCTGGAAAACCAACAGTTTTAAATGATAAATCATCTAGTTTTTTGTAAGTTGTTTATCTGTCTTCTGAAATAATGTCACTCTTTCACTTACAATGACTAATTTTTTTGTACAGTTTCTTCTCTCTTCATGCCATTTGGTTATCCATTTCATCCATTATATCTGAAGATCATTATTGGAATTAAGTTTTTAGTCTAACTAGCCAGTCTTTTCTTCTTTTGAAATGATAATATAAGAGGCATTGTACTGCGCTGAGAAAAAGTATGTCCTCCATTTGTCTAGGACAGGGATGGCAAACTTTTTTGAGTCCGTATGCCATATAGTAAGCATACTTAGCCTTAAAGATATTTATGCATGCCAAAATTTTAGACTTTGAATGATATTTAAAAACATTAAACAAATATGCTTTATATTCCAATGAAACCTGTTATTTTCCTGTTACTTTTCATAGACACAATGTAGTGACACTTTTTAAATAGTTGGCAGATTATTCATCTGCCAAGTGTTATTTGGTTGGGACGCTAATTATAAGGCATGTTTTGGGCTCCAGCCCGTCCTCAGTCAACTAAACAATAAAATCTAACATGTGAAGAATGTACTGTACATATAAACACACGAATTATAATTCGACAATGCACAAGAAGCTATACACAATATAGATATAACACATTCAAAAACATACCTTAAAAGTTTGATATGCGACAATTACATTTATACAGACAGCATACATAATGGATCGTATCTTGTTCTGTAGGTCAGTCAAAGAACAAACAGACTGACAGATTTTGACGAGTTTTTTTAACATTCGTCTAAATCAGTGTTTCTCAACGGGGGGTGATATCACCCCCACATGGGCGTTTTTCCATGTTGAGAGGGCGATTAGTAACAACTTATATTTTGGGAGGGCAAAAAACAATTTTCTGGGTGATATAGTAAAACATTATATTAAGAACTAGCTTACCCGTCGCGCATTGCTGCGATCTCAGAAGAAAGGAAATTCAAGCAAACTCATTACGATAAAATTCAATTTACATTTTATCATTTTTATTGAAACTTATTATTATTATTCATTTTCATGGGGAAAACATTTCAAAGTGTCGTTTCAATTCTATTTATTTATTGGAGTGTTTGTGGATACACGATATTTTTTGTTTTTTCGTCTGGTGCGTACACGAATAAATCGGAAGGTTTTCCGACGCATTAGCGGGCCACATACAGTTGTCCATGCGAGAAGCACGGATTCTCCAAATTTAGCCCACACACTCACAGCGATTGTCAGAAGCGCGATATTCCCCATTTTTATATATATATTTTTTAATCCTTTATAATTTTAATTATTTAATTGCTCCTTCTTCTCTTTCTTGGCGTGTTGTGAAATTTCTGATAGTTGGATAATAAACTGTTTTATTGTAATTTGTCTTTTTAAATTATTTTGAGTCGATATTAAAATTTGGAAAAGGGGGGATACCTAGATCGGTAAAATACGCGAATTTCTTCCTACAACTTCGGTTGTTGTTCGGGATACAGTTAAGGTTTTAACGAAGTTCGAGTGAATACATAATTAGCAAAAAAAAGTTGAAATAAAGTGATTAAACAAAAATTATTACAAATATCGTAAATAACAGTTCACAAATGCATATATAGAGATATTTTTTGAAGGGGGAAATGGTCTTCACAATTTGAAATCGATCGAACACACAGTGCTTGAATGCTCGTGTAAACGCGCGCCATCTATTGTAGGATAAATGTCAGAAACCTTCGCGGGAGTGTATTAAAAAACTTCCCAAAGCTTTGTGGCAAACGTACTATGCCAGAAACCTGCACGGGAGTATATTAAACAACTTCCCAAAGTTTCACGGCAATCGGATAAACGGTGTGGTAATGCATGAAGGACGAACACACACACACACACACACACACACACACATTTTTATATATATAGATAAGTAGATATTTTATTCATATTGTACAATAATTAAACAAAAAGCTTTATACTAATCACTAGTCTATTCAATGCAGTACGAACTTGGCGTTATCTTTGGTCCTCGGCATCGGAATTTTGAAGTGAAGGGGTCAATACTACATAATGGTTTTATTGAAGGGGGTGACTATTCATTAGAGGTTGAGAAACACTGGTCTAAATAAATCAAATTTACGAAAAGTATAACAACATCTGTTTGTTATGTCTGTAGTTTTTATCTTGGCATATCACTTAAATTTAGCTGCATGAGACCTGACTGTTACAGACAGGTCTCATGCAGCGACCATCACAGCAACATAGTCTGGTTTTCTAATTTGCATATATACCAATAAATGAATTTAAAAGAATTCCTGGTAATCGATAAAAAGTTGTATACCGACTGCAACAACAAAACTTTAAACTTATTAATATATTAATATTAGTTAATAATACATTCTGATTTTTACAACAATTATGCAAATATACATGATCTTTAAACATAGATGATTAATATTACAATGGTATTTAATATTTACAAACATATTTATAACATTTTTATCCAATTTTCACTAATTTTAACACTTAAATTTTTGTTTATGCAATTCTAATTTTTATTCTTAATAATTTTTACGCTCTCTTTAAATTTCCTGTGGTATGTCCTCTTTTCTTTACGTAGAATCTCTATATTAGATTTATCGATATTGGAGTTGTTTCATTTTATTGATTTTACAGTCACAATGATCATAGAACACAGAATTTAGTCGATGGTACTTTAAATCAGATATACAATATGTTCTTTGACTCGTATTTTAAGCTTTCGCTTCGTTTCACCTATATAAAAACTGCTGTTTTGGCAGGTGAATGATATTTTATATACAATATTTTTTGTATCATTCTTCATTATTTTTGTTTTTTTATACTTTGTTTCGCTTTTAGTCTGGAAAATAAATTTTTATACTTTAGGGCGAGTTTTATGGTTTTTCCTCATCTCGGTATCAATTTGTTCATACATGTTTTATGTATGGGAAACCTAAATATTTTATTTTTACTTTTGTTTTTTCATCCTTTGTTTTAGTAATATTGTCTATTTTCTGTTGCCATTTATTAATCAGTCTGATTGGGTACCCATCTAAAATAAGTTTTATGTATGAAAAGCCTAAATATTTTACTTTTGTTTTTTCATCTTTTGTTTTTATAATATTGTCTATTTTCTGTTGCCATTTATTAATCAGTGTGATTTGGTATCCATCTAAAATAATTTTTTTTCTTTAATTCGTTTATATGTTTACGTTTATTAATTTCTTTTACTGGTTCTATTCTTTATTTTCTTATACTCCATATAAAAAACATTCTTCGTAATATATAAAGGTATATTAGAGTTATACTTTATTGTGGTATTAATCGAACAAGGTTTTCTGAAGGGTTCAAATTCTAATTCGTTTTCTTTCCTTGTTATTATAACATCTAGATATTGTATACTATTATCAACTGTGTTTTCTTCTTTAATTTTAAATTGGATTTCTTTATCTATATTATTTATTATTTTTTCTATTTCTTTAATTTTAACTTCTGCATCGTTGTATATAATTAAAACATCGTCAACATATCTTTTATAATATTTTATACCTGGTATATTTTTAATTGTTTCATCTATATTAATCATTATTATTTCAGCGAGCTTTCGTCTGATAACCAAGCCCATACTGATTCCATCATCCTATGTATAATATTTTCCATCTATCTCAAAATAACTTGCTTTTATAGGTAAATTCTAGTAATTCTATGATATCAGATTCTACTTGTATTTTTTAAGTTGGTTCTCAATTAGTTCCCATTTTATCGATGGGTACATGTCAGTCACATTTAGACTAGCCATTCTTGACGTGTTTTCTGTTTCTACATGTTTAAGATTGTCCAAAAGTTCATCTGTAGTTTTAATAGAGTAATTTGAATTTTGGTAATTTTTAAGTTTTTGTTTAGAAATTTTTCCAAATTGTATAATACAGCAAATTTAAAGTCCACTATTGGTTTTTTTTCTTACCTTTTTTATGGGTCTTGAGTTGTATAAATTGCTTGCTTAAATATGTTTTAATTAGAATAAATGTAAAAAAAGCTGATTGAAGAAAAGGATAAGGTGATAAATTGAAATTGTATGATATGTTACGTGCCAGATGATTTCCCCTTACATCAAGGCTGCCAAATCCAGGCACATGGGCCATAAAATGGCCTGCCAACGCATTTGAATTTGCCCACCCACAGTAGCAGTCAGCTGTCACCGTGTGCGATGTTGTGCTACCAATAATGCCAACCGCCACGTGATTGGTCAAATGCAGAATGAACTATGACTTGAGTCACTGCAACACCGCTGTTAATACCTAACCTATGCGTTTATTACACTTGTTCTTTTCTGGTAATCGATAAAAAGTTGTATACCAACTGCAACAACAAAACTTTAAACTTATTAATATATTAATATTAGTTCTATTAGTTTGAGTCAACTTTTGTGTATTAAAATTAAATTGTTGTCACCAAATATTGAAAAGTTATTAGCTAATAAGCCCCTTCATAGATCTCATTGATGTATTTTTTATTAGGTATTATTAAAACATGTTCAACTTAAAGCTTTGTTTGATTCAAATACCTAACCATTTATAGAAGAATCATGAGTGTAAGCAAGTATGATTCACTAGGTGGCCTGCTGGCTGACATGTAATTGAAATTATAGCCTGCCTCCAAAATGAATTGGGAAGCCCTGTCTTACATGCTACAGGTTTGCCTCCCCTGGTCTAGGATATGAAGAGAAACCTTAAGCCAATGACAACAAACCTTTCTCTGAAGGTGAAATTTAGCAATTCCAAATCATAGGTCAAATATTTAATTTGAGTAAATAAAAAGTAATAACAAAAATGCTTAAGAGTTTTACTTTATTTAACTTCTTAAAATAACAATATTTTCTTTTATTTATGTAGAATTGAAATCTTGTTCTCACAAACTGCTGTGGATGCTTTGGTTGCTATGAGTCAAATAATTGCCACCATATTAGATAGTGGGAGAGGATACACAACCATGGATGCTATTGATGCTATGTTTGGATGTTTAGCCAACAATCTGTCAGAAAGGATTTTTGGTGAACATTGCCAAATACATGCATCTGCAAAAGACATTCTTGTGTGTTTGTATATCAGTTCCGTTACCATGTGGCATTTCCTATGTCTTTTTCATAGAAAGTTAACTTTGGAAATTAGATAGTCTGCAGTTAATGCTGATAGATTTTACTATAATAATTCATTTTCAGATTATCAATATGACTAGTGTCCAGAGGAATTGTGTAATTCATCAGTAAATATTATTAAAAGAAAAATGTTGTGACAATTAATAAATTTTAGTAGACAATAATTAATATATAGAACTGAGTGAGATTGCAAATGCGTTTGCCAATTATTATGATGATTAAAGAGGATTTAATTTCCTTTTGTTGATACGTTTACTTCATTTAATACTTACAATATCCTCAAAGTTATTAATTCTGATTCCTTTTTCTTTATAGAAATAAATGAATTGGAAATTTATGAGGCAATTTATCAGATTAAAACTACTGTGTATGATTGGGACTATATGAATATAAAGTTAATGAAAATTTTAACAGATGTTCTATTGAAACTTTACATATTTATCTGCTACATCTGGTTATTTTCCTTACATCTTTGGTAAAAATATAGTAATACATTTTTGTAAAAAAATTGATAGCTCAGATATATCTAGGTATCTAACTATTGTATTAATTTCAATTGTAAGCAAAACTTTTGAAAAGCTTTTATATATAAAAGAATAATGCTATTTTTATGGTAAAAATAGTTCATTCTCTCCTAGAATATATGATTTAGACAAAAAAAAATTGACATTAGATGCTTTAATTATCATACTTATCTAACCGAAAGTTTAGAAAAAAAATTATTGGTCGTGTTTCTTTGGATATTTTGAAAGCATTTAATTCCATAAACTTTTACAAATGAATAATTTGTAAACTCCAAAACTCTGGTACATGCAGATCTCATATATAATACTATTAACAGAAAAATTAATTATAACTAAATTTCAATACATCTGAAACACTTAGAAGTATATATTACTTAAATGTAAACTCACTGTTGGACAAAAAGGTGCCTTTTATAAATGAGTTGCAATTTGGATTCAATCAATTATTATATATTGCAAATTAGTTAATATATCAGGCCTTAAAAATGTATCAGTAATGTTTATGATATTGATATGTTGCTAGCTGTATGTAATGTATGTCCTCATCTATTTTGGTGAACTGCGACAATTACATAAATATTTTTTGTGCTTATGCTCAGGAAGAAATAAACAAACTATACTATGCTTCTGCCTTAATATGATTTGTATATTTTATTATTGTAGACATTAGGGTTTCTCATTTCCTGGTCTTTTGCTTGTCCCGGGATTTCAGGAAAAAAAGTGAGCTGGATCCCGGGATATAATTAATTATTTTTAAGATATAAAACAATATCTTGAAATCGAATGATATAATTATTTTTAATTTTTAAAAGTAATTTAATACATTCTGCAACCTCCAAAATCATAATATTAATAATACTCTAAAATATATATTAAAATTACCCTTTGAATTATGTATAAATTTTTATAAATAGAAAAATTTATTTGTTTGTTGGAAACTGCTTACAAAAAAAAAATGCCTTTGAATTGAGTTGAAAATTTAAAGAAAAAATGAACTTAGATCACACTGCTAACTTAGAAGGTAATTTTTGTTTTTTAAATAAAATATAATTCAAAATAATAATGTAAATTTTTATAAGATTTTGAAAACTAAAGATGGTCAATACTCCGATCACTCAATCTGGTTATTATTTTAATAATGAAAAGTCTCACTACTGAGAATGGACTTTCCAATTCAATGGATGTGAGTGGAATCATCTTTAATGTATTTAAGAGAAGACAAATGTTACATGTTTTTTTACCTGTAGCGTCAAAGATTTCTAGTTCGTTTTTGAGATGCGTTGCAGTACTTCTTTTGCTTTCAAGTATTCTTGATTTGTCTACCTCGGAGGCTTTAATAGTGGTATCAAGCTTATAGCCTGATAATTCGGCAGTTTGTTTGGCTTTAATAATTAGATTTATGAAGAAAAACTTCATACTTGCAGACTTCATGCTCGTTTGTATCCTTGCCCAACCTGGCGTTATGCAGTTATTGAACCTGGGTATGGTTAAAAATTAAGGCAGCATAAGCGCAATTATTCCAGATATTACAGGTTCTGACAAGTAAAGAATTTTCAGAGTCCTGCCACAAATAAGCTACATATTGATTATTGACCATTTGTGACATGCCATAATGAGAAAAAATTTAAAAAACTAATAAGTAGGTTTAAAATTAATACAGTGGTACCTCAGGATACGAAATTAATCCGTTCCGAAACTGAGATCGTATCATGAAAATGTGGTAAGGTGGATCATCTTTTCTCATACGATTACATGTAAAACCAAATAATTCGTTCCAACGCGAAAAACATACTCAAATTAAAGCCAAGTAATACATTAAAAAAATAACTGTAGTAAGAAAAACAAATGAAAAATGCGAACTAATGTAACGTCGTATGGCGAGTTTTTGTTCGTATCGTGGAGCAAAAATATGTTTGAATTTCATGTCGTATCCTGAAAATTTCGTATGCTGGGGCGTTTGTAACCTGAGGTACCACTGTAAATACAAATTTATTCTGACAGTTTGAGTTTGAGATACTTTCTATTAGCAAAATTTCCTCAACCTTAAAATGAAATAAGAAAAAAGTGAACTTTTAAGAAATTTGTGGAATTCTGAGATCTCATTTGAGAAATCGTAGTAGACACATATATGTTTTTTGTGATAAATGCTTATTGTCCTTAATTACTTATGTTATACTTTTGTTGACTTTGGACATTCTTGTGAAATTTGAAATTGGTGTGGTTTTCTTCCTCAGTGTTTCTTAAGAAGTCTTAGTTCACAAAAATGTCCAAAGTCAACAAAAGTATAATATATGTTTGCAATACAAAAATATTTGGATTTGTAAAATATCACCACTGAGGAATATTGTCAAACTGGGACACTTACAAATGATAATTTCTTTGATTGGTTCTTTGAATTTAGCTTCTTGTTTACAAAAATTGTGCATCAAGTGATGATATTCATGTATTCAGATGTTTTGTGATCATTCAATTTGTGAACCCATTTCTTTTTCTCTTGAGAAATTTACAAAATATCATCATCAGAAAAATTACTGTCCTACATTACACTATGAACACTGCTTTTTTGAAGATTGGTGGAAAATAAATGCATCATAAAGGTTGCAACACATTCGACAATTTCTTGTCTGGGAGACATCTCTCTCTGAGTGACAAAAACCAGTTTACATTTTTGATGATCAGGCACTCGAGGAGACAAGTTGTCCGAGCTATACGTCCACATTTCTTACTTTCTAATCTTAAATTTTGACTAATGGCACAGAAGCATGTTTCTATAAGTATGTTGTCATGATATTATTTAATAGTGTGATTATAAATTGATTCATATGATTGAATTTATGAAGTTTTACTTTTTTGCTTATGTTATTTATTATAGGCATTTTTAATATGTTTGTTCATATTTATTTGTTTATTTCATTAAAACTGTATTAATATTTACATAAATATGCTAGATATTAATTTACATCAAAGAAAATTTACGATATTTCAAACTTCTAATTCATTGTAGATGTTCAATTTCTTATAAGCTTAACCTGACACAGGTCCTTGAATTTGGCTGAAAATGTTTGTTTATTAAGCTATTACTGCTGGAAAGTGTGAGAAAGCTGTGAATTTTCTATGTTATACAGTAGTTCCAGCTTACAGATTCAATATGAATTAATTAATAATTTAAATGTTACGTCCTATCAACTGACCATGAGCCACATCCTTCATTTTTATGAGTGATAAGAGCTATACTCACCTGATAAATCTATATGTGCTCATTGGTTACAAGTGACAGGAAGCCTTTTCTCTCTCAAAAGTCAGTGATATCCCACAACTGTTCTCTCACTGCCTGGAAGACATGTTTTTCTGATGTTTTGTGACATGTCTCTTACAAAAATCACCTAGTGTCTCACAGCTTTAACTTTCTCTGTGACCATTCATTATGGTGTTCATAGCATCTACAGTGAGTTTAGCAACTGTATCTTACTTGTTAGTCTGTGCAGAGTCTCTATTTGCACATAATGTTTTAGAATTTTCTGAAATTCCAAGATGCTTAACCTCCCTTGTGAGTTAGATGGTAATGGTATACTCATTAAATTGTTTAGTTAAATATTTTATTTAACATTTATGTTATTTGTATAATTGTCCTATCTATATATGGTGAATACATTAAAATGAAATCTATTTCCAATTTGTTAAGGTATAATGAAAGAATTACATTTATATTTTATATCAATACATTGTTATGGATCTTATTTAATGTAGATGCACTATCTTGTATCTATTTTACTATTTAATTTTATTTAAGGTAAATAGAAACAAAAATGTGTCCAATTTTGCCCTTCCTATAGTGGTACCTTTCTTTGCCATTTCAGCTACTGAATTTATCCCATCTGGTATAAAAACAATTCTGAAAAAATAACTTGAATTGCATTCATTCATTTCCAATTATTTTTTATTAATGGAAAGATTATTGTAAAATTTTAGTCAGGACTGGCATAATTTCTTTTGAATAAAATGGCACCTAATTGAAGAATTTGAGAGAAGAAGAAGAAAAAAAGATGTTCAGTTAAGTGTTGTTGACTTGGTTCGCACGCAGAAATGAATATCTAACTGTGAAGGTACTTAAATGTTGTTCAAATCTTTTCAGAGATCAAAGGTCATATGACAAGGCAAGGGGCCAAACAGAAATGTGTTAATATTAGTTTTTGGTTTGATTATGTCTCTAGTTAATTCTAACAATCTAACTAACTTTTTTTTTTCTTTTCTTTTAGGAATCAGAATTTTCTACTTTTACACCTTTTATTTCATTTTTAAAATCAGCTCAACACTTTTTTCGGCTATCATTTTCTGGTGTGGGCTGTAATTCCCGCTGAAATTGTAGTTTTTTTAATGTAGTGTAGCACCTACAAACACTTGTCTTTTTCTTTTACCCGCGCCCCCGTATAACGCTTCACGACCCACAGGTTGGAAAACACTGGGTTAAAGAGTTCTGTTATCCAACAGTGAACAAAATCAGATTTTGAAAAGAATTTCTTCTAACAGTTGTGGGTGATCAAACTGCAGAGATTGTCTGCTGTCCAATAGTAATGTTCCTGAAATGCCAACCAAAAAAATATGGCCATTAACTTTTGCAATATGGATTCCTTCCCCTGCATCGAAGATGTTCTATGAACTGTAAACTTTGTATTCTTTCTCCCCGTCTCTTATGTCACATCCTTGTTGGCAATCCCCTATTGTTTTAACAGCTGGGGATCATTTAGCCTGACAATGTCTGTTTAACACAGACAGAAACGTTAGCTTCATATTTTGTATTCTGGATTTTGGTTTTGGACACTGTTGATGGTAGATATTTCAAAATTTTCTTAGAAGGTTAAAATATTTGTGTTCTAATATCTGAAACACAGAGCTCTTACTCTGTGAGAACACTCAAAGTATTTACTTTATTGTAAGTTCAGAAAATTCAGGTCAAAATATTAAATATAAGTATATTTAAATTAGAATAAAATATTTTTAATATTATATTAATAATTTTAGTTACTTTATTTTTAAGTACCCTTATTTACTTTCAAATTGTTTTTACTATTTAAAGATTTCTTCTACAGGCATAATGTTCATATTTAAAATTTGATTATGTTGTTTGTTGAAATTCTTTCTTATTTATTGTGCTTTGTATGTGTTGAATTTGAAGGTGGGTGATTTTATAAATAACAAAACAGATATACAGGTAACAATTATTTGATGGTAAACTTTTTCTATACTAAATGCTTGTCACATTTTGTTTTAGGAACATTAAAAAAGTCTATAAATGTAATTAATTACATGTTAAACCATAAAAACAATATATATTGAGCTAACAATAGAAATGTTTTGACAATCTTTTTGTAGTTCACATACTTTTAAAATGATTAGATAACATTTTAGGTTAGAAATTTTATCATTTAATCTTTTGTATAACTTTTAAATCACTGCTTTGAAATTCTTTGTAAAATTTTTATATCAGAATTTCAATCTGAATGTAAACAATGAGAAAATTGGTGTTCTATTTGCTGATTTAACTTAAAATTTTCCAGCGAAATTTATATTGGTATGCTGATAGAACTACTGCTTCATTTTTTTCATTTAACTTACACAATTGATCAGTTTGACAGTTTAACAGATCACTATTAAAGAATTACTTGAATAAATTTGTAATTTATATAGTCAAGGTTAAAGTAGAATTTTACATGCTGTAAATGATGGAAGTATGAAAATAATACTCTCTAAATGGATTATAATTTTTGCATAAAACAGGAATAGGTTATGATAATCTCACAGCTTGCTTTTTATTTTATTGCATTCTTTTATGTAATGTTTTAATTTATATTTTAGATTTAATAAAATATAAGAAAAGAGATGGAAAAAATGAAACATGAATACAGTAGACTCCCCCATAACACGGTAGATACATTCTGTGTTTTATGAAATCCATGTTGTACGAGTCCTTAAATACATGAGCCAATCACACCCAGCATGTATGTAGTTTACAGACTACGGCTGTTTGAAAGGTTTTCTTCCATAAAATTAATCGATTGTAGACTAATTTGACTCAACATTTCCAAAACATGTATAATTTTTTGGGAATAATCCATATAAACTATGCTATAAACAAAAAATTGTAGGATTACTTACCGAATGTGCACTGTTCGATGACGCCACTGCTTAAGCTTGTTTTTGTCATGGAGCGGTGCATCAAACAGCAGGCGCATGTTTCCTGAAAAATTATTTTTCTGCGAAAAATTTGATGAACTTTGGAGACATCATTAATATAAATATAATTTTTACGGCCGTTAAATAATAAATGGTTTTTAGTAGGTCCTCTGCTCATTTAATTAAACTCAATATTTTGTTCAATATCTGCTATTGGTCTAGATTTGACGAGTCAGCGATGATGTTTTACCGAATTATACGAGTTTCTTTTAGCGTGTTTATACGAATACGGTCGCAATTTTTGCCGTTATATACGAATCTGTATTATATGAACCTGTTTTATAGGGTTCTACTGTATATCAAAAGAATTTATATAAAGGTGTATAAAACAGAGTGGGATAATATATTACTCACTGGGAAGAAACATACCTTGGATCAGATTTATTCAGTAAAATAAATATTTTTGTATTTATCAAAATTATAAAAGTGAATAGGGTGTGTATTAAATTTATTTTGAGTTTCATATTTGTATAGTTGCCATGGTCTTTGTTTATTATCAAAGCTATCAATGGTTCTTTTAGTTGTTTCTCACATGTTGATTACTAATTTTTGAGTAGTGTTTTTGTATATAACTTTATAGTTAGTTTGTTATTGTTTTCAAAGTACAAAAATTAACAATACAATCAAAATTTTTAGATCTAATCAGAGATGATAGTTCAAACACGATCAAAGTAAAAATGTTTCATCAAAATTGGGTGTTTCTTGTAATGATGCTTAGAATTTAAATTTTTTTCGTTGGGTGTATCATTAATATCAGAATATAACTTCTTAAACAATTGAAATTGTGACAGACTGACAATTTATTTTCCAAAAACCAAAGAAATAAATTCACAGATTATTATTATTGATACGAAGTTGCAAATGTTTAGGTAAATTGGAAAATTGCAGTAGATTCATTTTCTAAATAGTAATTTTATTTATTTTACAAGAATGTATAATATAAACACAGTCCAGAGAGAAGAAAATAATACCTCTCGCACAACAATAGGACCAAAACAATCTGAAAACAAGCAAAATAACATAACAAGATTAATAATTATACAGACCCGTTTTACTCATGTTTTTAAAGTAAGAAAAATCAGAGTATACTAAATCCTGGATCTATTCAGTGATGCCATGGCTATAATAATAAAGGAATGTTGAGATGCACAAAGCTGGTATCTTTTGGATGAGTAAACTTGATATATTATTGTAACAAAGTATACTTGAAAATCTATTACATTTGCTTGTAAAAGACCAATAAAAAAATTAATAATAATCTATTGAAATAAATATTGTTTAAAAAGTCAAGAAAGGCCAGCCTTTCATGAGCAAATTTATCAGAATTTATAAAAGTTAGGTTAGTAAATCTGTCTAACAGTAAATAAACTTTTTCAAGTTTCTTTACCACTTGATTAAGCAAGATGGCAGACAACCATTGGACCAAAGTCTATGAATGATTGAAATTTATGAAGAATAATGAATGGAGAACGGGTTTATATGAAATTGACCTACAAAATAGTCACAATATTCCATGTTTAGTTTGTTATACCTTTAATAATTTCATTGATTTGAAATTTAAAATTTAGTTTAGAGTCAAAAATTTTTCCTAAATCATTTACAGATTCAACAAATGAAATAGTGATATTATTAATGAAAAAAGTAGGTTCAGGAAGATTTGGGAGTAATGAAAAACACACACATATTGATTTTTCAGCATTGATGTAGCGATTGCATTTTTGAAAGATATTTAAATTTGTAACAAGTGTACAAAAATGATTTGTAACCAGTTATAATCATTATTGATCAATATTTTGTTGACAACATATGTAATTATTGTTAAAGCAAACTGAAGTTTATTTAAATATGTCAATTCCCAAGAGAGGGAAAAACCTATTAAAAAAGGTCGTTAATGTTTGCTTTACACATTCTCAAGAAAAGCTAATTGTTTAACCAAGCAATAAAGATTGGGTTTATATCAAAGTCATTACACAAAATTTTAAGTAAAGTACTGGGGATAACAGAATTAAATGATCATTTAATATCCAAATAAATTACAAGAACACGGTGTTTTTTTTCTCATTAAAAAAATGTTTCGTTTTATATAACATGATGGTTAGAGAATATATCAATTGTATAATGTGTTTTATTTATTTTTAAGTTTTGGAATTATTTTTCATTATTTTACGAACTTTATTATTTGATTAGAAGGATATAGTTTATTTACTTTTATCAACAAGACTTTAATTTCAATAGAACTGGTGAGGAAGATAATCATGAGTTCCTGTAAATTTTCATTTTTTTTAATCCTTATCATGTAAATCTCTTTGATCATTTAAGGATACAGTACATATGTATTCATTATTATTTTATTCACTTTAAAATGTCTGATATTTCAAAAGCAGACAATTATTTTTCTGGTTGAAAGCATAACTGTTGAATTGACCTTGATTTTTCCTGATAGGTAATATGTTAGCACTTCATTAATTCTGAATAACTTTGCATATTAATAAGACATTTGTTTATATAAAATTAATATATGCACAAGGATTATTTTTAAAGTTAATATATATACATATTTCTTTCTGTTTCTATTTCAGTTATTTCAAAGATTTTAATGATCTTAAGCAAAGTATACTTTGCTTAAAATTATTTTCTGGAAGAAGTCTTTCAAATTTGGAATAAATTGCAATAAATTTGCAAATTATATGCATATATAATGAACTAAAAATCCAAACTTACTGATGATAAATATTTTTAAATTTTATTTAATTCAGAATAAAAATAAATTTATCATGTATTGAATTTAAAATTTTAAGTTTTTCAATAAATATTAATTAAACTTTGAAATCTATTTTATAGATTGCAAGAAGATCCTCCTGCTGGTGTTAGTGGTGCTCCTACAGATAATAATATTATGATATGGAATGCTGTTATATTTGGGTAAATACATAATTCTGAATTTGAAAATTTTAAGTTTTCATTATTTTATGTGATTGATTTGTTTACATTCTAATAATGACTTTGTGTATAATTTTCTTTCATTAGGAATAAATAGTAGAATGCTTTGAAACAAAATTTACAATATGAAAGTTTAAAAATTGTTTTGCAGATATGTGATGCAATCTATAAAAAGGTATCTTAAATTGGAAAACTTAATTTTCATTTTTGAATATATCTTATTCTACAGACTGAGGAATATATGTGGGGTTTAGATGAGCAACATTCCTAAACCATTAAGACAATAAAGAAGGAGTTGTGGGGGAGACAAGAACGGGGGAGAGAGAGAGAGACAATGTGGGGGTCAGATTAATGACATTCCGACACTGTTGAGACACTAGATGAGGGGTGCAGGGAGATTATGGCAGAACATGTGAGAGACAGAAGTGAGGGAAGATGACAGTTGGTGACAGCGCAAAAAAGATGTTACGAAGGTGAAACACCATTGTTCTATTCATCAGACAGTTTGAAGATGATTGAAAGATTTAGCTGAATGCTGGAAGATTATTGTCATTTCTAGTTCTACATTTCTATCACTAGTCCTGCATATATGAGGACATTTATAGGCAAATATTGTCAAATGTTTCTAGTAACAATTGAACCTAAAAATCAACAGTTTTAACCTCATTTAGATTGAATGTTTTGCTCTACAGTGAAATTAACTTTTTTTTTCATAGATTGCATCACACATATACACATGTACTGTACAGTACATATGTATAAAATTTTAGTAACATATGTGAATTTTCACTGATTATTTTTGAGGAGAAAATCATGAATGTAAATAACAAATCTTATTATATTGGAGCTACATATTAACTTTAATAAAATGAAATAAAAATTTTAATATGGTAACTAATTTCATACTATACAAACATATTTTACTTTTTTGTAAATAAATTCTTGATTTGTTATTTTTATTTGTACTTTTATATTTTTATATATTTAACCAAAAAATAATTTTTTATATTGCAAGTATGATCTTGATCATTTATAGAAGAAAGTTTTTAGAAATGTTGAGACATGCATCCATTAATATCACTGCTAGTTCTTAAATTTTGAAACATTATTTCAGTATCAACATAAACATTTTGGACTGTTTGCTTTTTTTATACAAGATTAGATAATGTCATAAAATTGAAACAGTTTGTTTAGGTTTTTTGCAAATAACATTTCTCTCAATTGGTAGTTTTCCACTTTATCATCAGTTTTTATTTTAAATGATTTACTTAATTTCTCTCAAATTTTACTTTTAATCATTAATTGAATAAGCAAAAGTATTTACTAAATACTTACTAAGCTTTAAAGATTTATTTTTCTGGAATAATTTTTAAATTTTTAACAGTTATTATGATAGATGTGTTTGTGTTTTCTTTTTAGATAACTAACTAGAGTATATATACATATATATATATATATATATATATTAATTCAGCAAGGATTCTTTGCAATATACTGCCTTTAAAGTTTATATGATTCCTATGTCCATTGATTGCATCAAGGGTGTATTATTAGGAGATTCTCAATGGATATATATTTTTTTTTTAACAGTCTAAATCAGAACATGCCACACATGTTGACAAAAAAACAATAGTAATTATTCTTTCTCCTTTTGTCAAAGAAGAATTTTTATATTGAACTTGATATAGAAGAAAAGTAATTATTGCATAGCATATTTAATAGATACTCTTAAAATTTTATTAATGCTTTATCTATTTTCCTACATAGATTATTGTAAAATATTGTTTATAAAAAAAATAAACTTAAGACAGAATTTTATGCAATATAGTTTTGTTTTACTAGATAATAATATATTTGAAACTGAAATTATCATACCTTTCAATTATTTACTAACATTGAGATATATCTTGTTTCGTCGATTTATTTGAAAATGTTTAAAATTAAAACTTGATACATTTATATAATAAGTTTATTATTTATTTTGATACAATTTTCCAGTTTGAATAATATACATGCTTAGAAATACCTGTTAAGAAAGATGCACAGGTTTAGATGGCTTTGATTTTTAATTGGAAGTGGATATTTTTGCTATTTGGCCTTCGATGCTACTGCTTAGATGTCATTTTTCACTAGAAGGTCAAAAACAGTTATTTATAGTCAGATTTCTTATATTGGAAACAATTTTAACATTTAAATTTTATTATAGTATGATAAAATTTCATTGGAACATATGATAAACAACAAAATTTATATTAATATTTTTTAGTTTTAATGCTTAGAAATAAAATTAAAGTAATAATTGTACATATAATCTCATAACAGAATATATATATATTTGCATTTGTATGCACAAAGAAAAAGATGATGATAAAATATTTTATTTTTATAAGTAAATAAATATTTCTGTATAAAAATATGTTTAAAAAAAATTAAAAATTCTTGAATCAGTTTAGGCAAAGTAGTTGCAGTAGTATGAAAAACTTAACGTTACATTACATAAAATTGCTGTTTTTATTTTATTACTATTATTTGCATTTATAGGAATGTGTAAAAATTAAATAATAAAACAATTTTATATAGAAACATTTATTCATTGTAAATGCCAGTAAAAATAAAAATATGGACAATTAAATATTTTAATATTTTCAAAGTATTTTATATTAAATATGGAGCAAAGAATAAAAGCTGCAAAACTTAAAAATTAGTACTGTATTTAAATTAAGAATTTTTGATGGTTGAAATATATAAATAAATAAATAAATATACCTGAATGGATATAAATGCACAATAATTTTTACGTAAGCATGTACAAAAATCTCATACATTTGAGTAATTCATTTTGTAAAAGGTTTTGTGTATATTTTAGCAATGTTTTTTTAAATTAGAATTGAAAAAGAAGTATTTAAAGTTTTACAAAGTTCAAATAAAGATTATTTTCATGTAACTTTGAAAACATAAATGAAGGATGTAAAAAATTTTAGATAATATCATTACACAAGATAGATTTATGTTTAGGTTCATTTATTCGTTTGTTCTCTTCATAAATTATTACAAGCATATAAACCATTTGTCTTTAACCTTTTTCTGAGAAGAGCCATTTGAACTCTTACAAGGAAACTGTCGTCGTGTCTTCTAATAAATTTTAATAAAATTTAGTTAATAACTACGTTAAAAGTATACAAACTCTATTTTAAATTTGTAGCATTCACTAAAAGTGTTGATCAGAGTTATTAGCAATCAAATGTTGCACTACTTTATAGTAGTTTAGCACAATTACGCAAATTTTTAGAAGTGAAAGGGTCGCGGAGGAAGACGGCTATATTACATTTAGAATAAATTCTGGAATTTTCAAAAATGGGAGAAGAATTAATAAAATTTAGTTAATAATTATGTTAAAAGTATACAAAATTTTATTAATTCTTCAACCATTTTTGAAAATTCCAGAATTTATTCTAAATGTAATATCGCCGTCTTCCTCCGCGACCCTTTCACTTCTAAAAATTTGCGTAATTGTGTTAAACTACTATAAAGTAGTGCAACATTTGATTGCTAATAACTCTGATCAACACTTTTAGCGAATGCTACAAATTTAAAATAGAGTTTGTATACTTTTAATGTAGTTATTAACTAAATTTTATTAAAATTTATTAGAAGACACTACGACAGTTCCCTTGTTAGAGATAAATCTGGAGGTTAGGATATGGAAGATATAGTCAAAGATTAAGATTTTTAAAAATTTCTGAGCAAAAATGAACCTAAATTAATGTGAAATTTGTAATTATTTTTTCAAAAGATTGCCATCAAAATTTTGGATAAATTCTGTTGCACTCAATGTTAAAATTTTTACATTTTCTTTGGACAGTAATGTTTGATATTTTGATTTGATGTACAGTAAACTCCTACCATTTGGACAAATTTAAAACAAAATTGTACAGTAATTTAAAAGTTTTTGACAATAAGAAAATTATAATTAATAAGCATTTTCAATACTGCACATTATATTATTGCAGTTGATAAGTTACTAAAGGCTACTGTCATGAAATTTTTTGAGCTCATTTCCTGTAATAACAAATTTAACAGTATAATCTACTAACCACTCGGTAATACTTGTGTCTAAAGCTGATTGTAATAAATTGCTATAACATATCCAAGTTCTTGCTCTCTGCCATGTTGTCAGAGAAAACATCCCACTAACTCGGACAATCTTAATCCCTGTTAGTCCGAGTTAGTGGAGGTTTACTATATTTCAGTTTTGAAAAAAGTTGTTTGCAAAGTTACATAGAAGCAAAAATAGAAAATGTTTTCGTGCAAACTTTTTAAGACTTAGAATTCTCTTCTGGCAGAGATTTGTAAAAAAAAATAATCTTCTTTAAATAGGTTTTTATAAAAATCATTAACAGCAAGGTCTGGTTGACTTTTTATAGACTATGAACTAGTTCAAATATTGATTAATAAAACATGTCCACTTGCTTCTTTTCACACACGCTAAATGGGCCAGATAAATACTCTTCACAGGCCATAGGTTGACGACCCTATAAATTATAAGAGAATTCAGTTGCAATATCAAAACAAAAACAATTTTGACTAGTAAAAGTTTTTAAGATATTACAGTTAAAAAGTAAAGTAAAATGAGCTTAGATTAGTAAACATCCAATTGCTACCATTATTAGATTATTGAATGATATTTATAAAATTTTGGCAAAAGATTGTGATATTGGTTTAAAAAACTTGGAGCTAAATATATTCATCTAAAATGATTTATAACTAATTTTATGACAGAATGTTGGTCCAGTATTTAAATACTTAATATTATACTATTATAGATTGAAAGGAAATTATAGTATGTTGATTTTTATTATAGTGAAATGGAAATTATTTTTGAAATCATTATCTTGAATATGAGAATTAAATGAAGATACAACATTCTCTCAGGTGATCTGACCTAAAGTAATGTAAGATATAAGTAGATGTAAATAATCAATTAAATTTATGACATGCTGGTTTGCAGATCACAGAATGGAGTTACTAATCTATCAACTTATAGATAGCTAAGATAATTGAAATAACAGAGTTTATTATTACACGTATGATTAGTATACTTGAAATTTAATAGAAGACAATGAACGTTCAACAGTCTGCAATGGTCATATGACAAACAAAATCAATCTAAAAATAAAATTGATGCCTGGATGATGATAAAAACAACAGAAAACTATTGGTAAAATGATAGACTTGTTTTGTATAAGAATGAAAACAAAAATATGCATGAGAAAATATGCTTAAGCTGAACTATCTTTTGAGGAAAAACGTTGCCACAAGGTGACTCCCATTCTGCATGCTATTACATTCTTTTGAGCTGTGATTCCACTGTAACTTACTAGCCCAGTTGTTACTAGTCTATTCAGTGAATATTTGAAATAATATTACTTTACATTAGAAAAGAGTTTTGCATTTTTGTTGAATAAACTGCATAAATTAATTTTGAACTAGAAACTAAAAATGTTATATAATAAAAAGGATTAAACATGCCAGTGCTTGAAAGTGCTGCTCTGTAGATCTAGGGAATCTACATGAGATCACCCAAAAGAATTTAATAGTATTTGCAAGATTAATATTGAAATTATATCAAAATCTTACTTACATTAATAATGACAAACAGAATATTTGATGTTTTTTGTTGAAAAATTTTCATATTTGTTAAATTGTTTTTAATCTTTTCTTTACACACACAGCTTCTTGAGAGGTTGCTTGAATATTTCAAATTGATTATTATTTAAATTGTTTAAAGAATGAAAAAGTGATTAAGACATTTTTTGCATAAAATTAAGGAATTATTACTCAAACTCTTGTGAAGAAAATTCTGAAGTGCATTTAGCATTAAGGAAGCTCATAAAATATAAATCTCACTTCGTAAAATACTGGATAACTCTGAATTAGATGATGTGTGCATTAATGCAATTTTACTATGCATGTCATAATATAGTTTTAGAAATTTATTTGGTATCTTATTTTTTCATGTTTTTTACTAAATAATATAAAATACTATTTTATGTTAATGTAAAAGAAATCAAGCTTTATATTGTAGATTATTGGGCTGCAATTTGAAAAAATTGTAGACCTATAAATTCCCACTGTTGTCTGTTCATCCATCTGTCTGTCTCTCCTTAATCTCGAGAATGAAGTTAGATAGACAAAAGATGAGACAGATATGGAAACCTTAGGGGAGGAAGTCCCGATTAACTATATGCGAACATTTGATGCAAACCAGAAGTCATGTTATTTCAGTTCAAAAATTCCTTCTGAAAGGAGTTAGATAGATGACAGGTATGACTTGATTGCTAAAGGAAAAGTATTATGTACTGGGGGGTAAGACACTGCTAATTTGAAGGTGGAAATCATATATTTTAAATTAAATAAATTAAAAAAATATGATTAATAATCACTCGTTATTATTAGTTTATTTTTCTGACATGTTTATTTAATATAAAGATGTGTTACTATCTGAGAATTTGATTGATATATATATTTTTGATACCTTAACAGAAAAAAATTATAACTGAATTTTTGATAAGGTAATACCAATTTTTTATTTTACAAAAAGCTATTGCGGTGTTGCTTTAAATGAAATATCTAAATTATCATTTAATGATTCATAAAATTTTATTGTCTAATTTTATAATATTAGAAAAATTTTATGTAAATACAGTCATAAAATATTCATTTTATTTGAGAATTATTGCGGATACTGTCATGAAATGTGTACTAAAAATATATCTATTTGGAAGGGTAAATTCAATTGAACAAAAGATAATACATTCATTTACAATTTATTCTGAAACTTCGTTTATTAAAATCGATAAAATTAAAACATATACAATAAAAAACAATATGTACATACATATTCTAAATATGAGAATGCTTATCAATAATATTATAATGAAATGATAATTAAAATTGATGGAGAGGATTCTGGATTAATTTCAATGATTTTATTTATTTCAAATATTTCCTGTTATTCAAGTCCACAATGATTTATTAAGTATACAAACTTACTGTCATTTGCATGTGTACACACATGCAAATGACAGTAATCAATTGTTTCCTTGATTTTCAATTATCTATTCTTTTGAGTCTCAGATTCAAATCTTATCGACAAACTTCCCAGAACCACCAAGAGCTAAAAGCTGTAATTCAAATTATCTGAATTTTTGATATCATCTCCCTGTTATTGTTCTTGTTGAAATTTGATTTAGGTTTATAATGAGATTTAATAGTAAGTAATAAGATTTTTGTCTGGATTCTTATATTAAATATAGCAGTGATAAGCAACCTTTTCTGGCTTTGGGCTGCAGGAGAATTTCTTAATATTTTGGCATGCCACATATATTTTTTTTCTTTTAGAGTTGCAGGGTTTGTCTGCTGAATACCAGCATACATAACCACCACTACACCAGGTACTAAGATAATGTGTTTATATATCACTAGTTTGTTTATCATTGTCTATTCTCATCTTTTCACTGATCAAGTTTAGTTTGAATGTTCTTTGTGAAGAATATCAGCTTAATTAGGGTTACATAATGGCACGAGTCCGAAATAGGAGAATAAAATTGTTGCCAAAGTCCAGGTTGCTGCATATTAGAACCTTGTGGGCCAGATGTGGTCCAATGGCCAGAGGTTGCTTATGATGGAACTATAGTCTGTTGCTGTCTAATAAACATTTAATCTGATTTTCTTCTTGTAAAGATTGAAATTAATTTATAATTATATGCAAGAATAATAATTCTAATTACATAGAATAGAAATTTATTAATCTAGCACCTGCAGAACCAAAGTGGTGTCATATTATCAAAAATGCTACATTATACATCTTATATTTTCAGAAAATTTGATAAGTTATAAGCAATACAAATGTTGCAGATATTGCTGTACTGTACATTTTGTGTTAGTGCGTGCTAGTATATGCTTCTAGTTTTATTCTGTTGTTCAATCTGTCTGAAGATGAAACATTTCATGACTATACTGTATTAAGATTAATTGAAAAACCTGCAAAAACGTTAATGATTGTGTTATTGCACAAAATGAACATTCACAATGATTAATGTTTAGCACACCAGGTGTTCCAGTACCTTCTGATTTGTGAAATTCTAGCATGTCGGATTATTATTCGATGATTCTGGATTATTGGCTTCTTTTGAGAGGGCACCAGATTTCCGGATTATTGGGTAACAGCATAAGGAACTTTAGTCTGTAAGACTGAATTTCAGTTAAAATAAAACTCTTGACTGAAAATTCTCTCATTAAATGTATTGTTTCTTACGTATTTATAACAAATGTCTTTAAACTTGGAATTATGATCAGTATTTAAAGTTTTTCATTTTTTTTTTTTTATTAATGATTAAATTTAGTATGAAGTTTTTATTTCATTGCTTTATTTTGATTTTGTATTATTATAAAATTTCTAAAACCAAACAAAAGCATTCATTATAGAAGAAACTGAAATATTTATTGATGTTTTCTAGCAATATGATTTTCAGTAACAAAAATCATTTGTGGAGATTAGTTTTTTTTTGTTTCTTTTGTGATGATAACATTTTAAAATAATGTTTTATACTTTATTCATTATAAAAATTAAACCTTTCCTGCCTTAATAGGAGAAAAACTATAAAATCTCATAAGCTGTAAAGGAACAGAATCACCTTTACAACATGTAACTTTATTCCTCAACTTTTGAGCATCCAATTTTCATATGCATTTTTAGGAACATGTTCATCTTAAAATCAAGGACAACCTGTATTCAAATAATTTGTTAAAAATTTTTGAATTTTATAAATAGATTATTATAATAAATTGTAACTGATAAAAAAAAGCAAATTTATATATATATATATATATATCCATTCAATTAACATTATTTTAATTTACCAACTTAGGCCTCATGATACCCCTTTTGAGGATGGAACTTTTAAACTTACACTCGAGTTTACGGAAGAATATCCAAATAAACCACCAACAGTGAGATTTGTATCTAAAATGTTTCATCCAAATGGTAAGTTAAATATTTAGATGTTTCTTTTATATTTTGAAGTTTATAGAAATGTACTTTTTTGATTTTTTTTTTTTCAGTCTTAAATTTTTTAGTTAAATTCTCTTGGTTATATTTATTACATTATTTTTTTATGTAATGGTTGTCTTTAAGCAATATGAATAGAAGCATATTGTTCATTGCTTTTTGCCCTTTAGTTACATTAAGTTTTTGTGATAACCTAACCAGCTACTTAAATTTTAGATCTTCTCACATCAGTGAATATGATATTACAAAAAATTTATTTATTTTATAACTAAGTTTACAAAAGAATAAAGAAATTTTACAATGATTGAATCTAAAACATATACAAAATGCATTTTGGACTCTTTTGGAGTCTCTCTTTAGTTGATGTTTTTAGAAACATAACAAAGTAAAATATACATAAAAGTTACATTAAAAGGTTAAAATAGGTTATCACAAATTAATTACAATTAAAAAATCTTATATTCATGTGAAATTAACTTTTCTTCATTTTACCTGAATAAATATTACCTTTCTACAAAAAAGCCATAAAAGTACTAGTAAAAAAAATTAATTAAATAAATGCTTATTTAAAGCATTATCAGAAAATAATGTACTTGTGGGTTATCTTTTCACATGTTGTGCTGCATTGCAGTCAAATGGTGCTCAATCCAAAAGTAGAAATAAAAATTTGTCTATTTCACAAGCTTTTTTTTTCCTCAATGGAAACAATCATTCAAATAATTTTAATTTTTTAGTAAATAAAGTATGAGTAATATAAATATTTATTAATACTGCATCATACATAGATTCTTTAATTCTTAACACTTGTAAAATGATAAAAATATAACAACACTAGCTGTTACCTGCAACTTCATCCACGGAGGTTTTACAAGCAAATCCCATTTATATTCAGTATTTCAACAACCATAGTAATTGTTATATAACACCTACCGCTGAGAATGACAAGAATTGCCGAGAATCAAATGAACTGTTTTCAATTTGATCAATTTTCTGGAACGTTTACAATCATTCTATAATTGAATAAATATGCAATAACAAAATCAAATTTAAAACGGTTCAAACATTTGGTTAAAAAATCAAAATATATAAAAATATTTATAACAATGTCAGAAATGTTATCAATTTAATACACCTAAGTACTTAATGAAGACTAAACGTTGTTGAAAACAAAAAATCGCATCTAAAATAGTACAGTAGAAGTTGTTCTTCTGGTTAAGCCTTAACCCTTTTTTTTCTGTCATCTTGTTTATCTTGCCGTCTTGTGTTTTATGTTTATTCTCCATCTTGCGTTCCCTCCTAAGGCAATATAGGTCAATCAGGCAATATTACTTTAAAAATTCACCAAAAATCAAATGATCATTATATTTATATAAAAAAATTACCAGCATTTATTAATATCTTTTGTTTTAAATACGATACTTTTCAATACATTTTATTAGAAAAATTTATAAAAAAAATTTGCCATTAAAAAAAAATAAAATGTCAGAACTGAACAACATAACTTGAGTATTTATAACACGTTGACTTATTATAGCTAAATAAACTTATTAAGCATAAATGAACTTATTATAATGATATTATTTCATGAATATGCTATAAATGAAATAAAAAAGCATCAGAAAATAAATAAATCAAGAAAAAAAAGCATTAATTAAAATTATTTAAGTCAACAAAACACCACCTGGTGAAAAACAGACAAGACAATGCCATCAAGTGCTGACATCTGTCGTCGATAAATTTTATAAAAATTGATTTTTGCTAGGGTAACGGTGAATCGTTACTTTCATAGGTTTGCTTAATGATGGGGGGTAACGATCGATCAGTTCTTTCGAGGGCAAAGGGTTAATGCTCTCCCTCTCCCCATCGCAGGGAAATTTCGAAAAATCCCTTATTAGTGTGCATTCCCATCGCGTATTCTACTAAAATGCAGTTAAAAACAAAAAATCGCATCTAAAATAGTACAGTAGAAGCTGTTCTCCAGGTTAAGCCTTTCCCTTCCCCTGCTGGAGAATTTTGAAAAATCCCTTTTTAGTGTGAGTTTCCATGACGTACCCTAACTGTGTACCAAATTTCACCTCTAGGTTCAGCGGTTTGCTCTGGGCAATGATGAATCAGTGATTCAGTCAGTCAAGACAAGTAATTTTATATATTTAGATTACATATAATTACAATACTTCTCTTAGTACTGGTCTAGTAGGATGATCACATTTTATCCAATTGTTTTCCGTAGCTAATGAAGCATAACTTTGCATTTGAAATGGATCTCTATACAAATTCAGAAATATGCCAATTTAGTCGTTTTCTTGATGTTACATGTTGAATAAGTTATGCCTTTTTTGTAGTTTTTATGCCAATCCATTTATTTGTCTGTATATCAACATCTCTTCTACATTTGTTTAGTTACATGCATATTTTGGATTTTTTTGCTCTAAATATAACTTAATTTTAATATATTTTTTGTGAAAGCTTTCAAAATGTAAAATACCATTCTGTGGAATATGAACCATCAGTTTCAGAGAGAGACAAATTTGAATGAATAATCCATTCTCCACAAACTGTCCCATTCTCACACATTCTCAAACTGAAGACTAATTTGTGTATTAGCTTGTGATATTAAACACTGCATATGTTTGATTTCTTAAAAATGAATTATTCTGACTTTGTAAATGAAAAAAATATTTTTAAATGTTATTGAAACAAATTAAACTTAACTAAATTTTGCACAAATCAAAGAATTATTTTGTTTGACCATTTGTTCAAACTATACTGTAGCAATGTGACAGAGAATGACAGATATTTAAGAATGGAAAGCAACACACTACATGGTGTACAGGAGGATAACCTGCAAGTACCAAAAAATAATCTTGCTACTATTTAAAAGACAAATAAATGTTAAAGAATTTATATTTATACGAATGTGATTAAATTGAACAGTTTGTAAATATTTATTAGTTTCCTTTAAATTAAACAGTTTTTTTTTTACTCTAGACAAATTCCTAATGTAATATATGATTCAAACATTCTTGTTCAAAAAGTAATCAAAGTTTTACATATTCAATAAGTTTTTATAACGAGTCTTCCTTCTGAATTGAATTTTTATGTATAAAAACACTAAAACAATTTATTAGTTCCTTATATATCATTTTATCTTTGTCAAGTTAAATCACAATTTCATAGTGATTTGAAATATTTTCTTAAATAGTGAATTTTAGAAAAATATTTAATTATACTTCAAAGTTTACAATTACAAATATTGCTTTAAAAAATTTTAATGTTATTACTTTTGGCATGGAGTATGCTGAAAACATTAACACTAATATTTTAATTTTTCTATGTATAATTAACTAAGCAGTCAGTTGTAAGATTATTTTGTAAATGTATTTTCTTGCAGTTTTAATATTTTCGGAAATATTTAGCTGCCATTTTGTTGATGAAAACTTTGTTCAGTCTAAAATGATGAAAACGCACCTGTTCAGTGTAAAATTGTTAGCTAATGTTTAAATTTACAAATGAAGTAGTTATTTGATGTTACTAAAGTGTATATTAAAGGAAAAGTATATTAAAGTTTGATATTTTCTTCTGATTTTATCTGTTAAATTGTCAGTGATTGTAATGAAAATTAATTGGGCTAAATAAATTTATATACAAAAATATAGTTACTGTATCAAAAATATTTTTGAATTTCTTAATTCCTCAGTTGCTCTGTAAGAAAACAACTTCAAAATGGAACAAATTAAATTTTAAACAGAATTTACAGTTTGTTTTTCCATAAATTATTCAATTTCTATGTAATTAACAATAATAAACAATACATTCAAATAATATATGTGAAACATTCATTATCTGAATTTGCTGAATCAACTGCAATGTAAAAATATTGTTTAAAAGCTTTTACAAATTATTTACCAAAAAAATTATATCAATGTCTATTGATTTAATTAATATATAAATAAATTTCTAATAAAATAGAATTTTATTATAACTTTGTGCTTTTTAGGTCTTTACTTCTCTAATATTATTTGCTTAAGTTTAAGTGCATGTATTTAAATTGAAGATATATTTATAATGATAAATAGAAAGTTCTACTTTTAAAATTTTGCAGATTATTTTAAAAAATAAATTTCAATACAGCCTTTTTTTAATGTAAATTAAGATGATGACAATTTTGTATATGAATCAGCCAATAAAATGCAAATGGCCAGGAAAATAAGCACATGCTTAGAAAAGTTACAAAAAAAAGACAATATGTTAAAATGTTTACATTTTGTCCTCTCTTCAATCTCAGAAATAGGTCTTACAGTGGAATCAACCTTTATTTGGAGGTTTCTCATTTACCTCAAAATGTAATATGTTATAACGTGCAATCACCAGAGTCAGAGTTGTGCCACTGTCAGAGGGACAACTCTGACTTTGGTGACTGCACTGGTCACTTTACATATTGAGGTGGATGGGAAGCTCCAGATAAAGGTATGCTCTATTGTTTCCTGAGGTATGAAGAAAGAATAAAATACAGTAGAGCGTCGTTTATCCGAAACGTCGGTTATCCGAAGGAATTCCAGTCGACAAATTTAAATTTTCGCCAGTACTGTGGCGCTGTAATCTTTGGCTATGTCTTCGGCTACTCAAATATTTTACGTTTTTGATACTAAATTAACTTCTGAAGTATAATTTTTTTATTGTTTTTATATTTTTCAATATATTTATTTTGTTTGTACAAAATAAAAAAATAATTTTTAACGATACAATAGTCTTCGTTAGGCTTAACATTGATGAAAATTCAACGCGAAGCGACACGCAACGGAGAAAAATTTCAACACGGGATAAATTAATATATTTTTTCGTACATAATTGGTTATCCGAAAAATAAGTTATCCGAACAACCCCAGTCCCCAATTGATTTGGATAAACGACGCTCTACTGTATAAAGATATTTTAATACATTATCATTTTTGGAAAATTTCCAAAAGATTGTGTATCTGACATGCATTAGATGACGATTAAATGTATTTATAGGTTAATAGATAATTAATAATTTATTGGTTTTTTTAACTTGGTTTAGCATTTAATTTTATAGCATATAATCAAAAGCATAGATTTGATTATATGTGAAATTTAAGAACATAAAAGTAAAAAATTAATCATAAAATGTAAATTATTTTTAAAATTTAATTTATTCAGTTTGGAAGTTGTTCTGTTAGAAAATAGCTGATTTTGTGCAATGAAGTTCAAAAATGTTTACATAACAAATGACTGACTTCTATATTTAATATCTGTTTTAAAAAGTTCTATATTGATAAATAAATAATACCCAAAGATTATGTATTAGTATATAAATCAGGTATCAATCCAAAGAACAAAAGACCTATCAAAAATAATGCATTTGATCCTAGGTAAGATTTGAAACTTTCTCAGTCTTAGCTTGAAACTTTTAGGTTAATATTATTTGTGCATTAAGGTTTAATTTTATTAAAGAGTATTATCCAAACTTTAACCATTTTATTATTTATATGAATACAGTTCCACATTTTGGTAATATTTTAATATACTTAAAAAAGGCAAACTGGTTAACACTACATACTTCAAATAACTATTAATCAAGCTTAAAAATACAAGTAAACAATACGGCAAATGTTTTTGGCCATTTTGAATGGTCATCTTTGGACTTTTTACTACAATCTCATCTTAGGATTTTCAATTGGAACTTTGATTGCAGTAAAAAGTCCAAAGTAGGCAGTTTGATATTGTCAAAAAGTTTACTGTATAATTATTATTATTAAAGTCGTAAATAGAGGTTTTAATAATTTGGTATTGTAATATTATAATAGCATTTTTGTCTTTGACTGTATAATTACATGTGTCAAAAGTAATGAAACAGTGTACAGGATATAAACATCTCAAAATTCGATGTTTAATAAACCAGTTAAACCAAACAATTGCCACATTGAATAGGGCTATTTTACTGATTGTTATTCAAATTGTTAAATTTAGTAAGAGATGGTGCCTAATGCCTTACCTCTAGTACCAAATTACTCAGAATTTAATTCTTAATAGTAGTGGTAAAGTAGTCCAGTTCAATATGGCAGTTGTTTGGCTTATAACATACAGATTGTTTGAAAATAAGCTGATATTAATTTTATGACTAAATATTTGAGTTCACAATATTATTTTCTAAGTAAGTAAATAACATTATATCTTCAAGTTTTGTATTAGTAAACAACAACATTTATTAGATAGGCTGTTTAAAGCTTAGTAAATGAAAAGAATACTTAAATTAAATCAAAAACTTCAAATAGATCATAGAATAGAAATGCTAAGAAAGTAACTGAAACTAGTATGTTTTTATTTGGAAGTGAGGTGACAGTAATTGGAAGCATTAATTGAAAGGAATAAATATTACTAGTTGTTTTTATTGTAAATGTTATATGAAAGATTTAAAAAATATAATGGGAGAACATATTAAGTAAACCAAACAAATAAAAAAGTTTAGTTAAATATATTAAATCAGATTATGACTGATTAAAATAATAATTTGGTATATTTTTATTACAAAAAATATTGTTCATAATTATGGACTGTAAAGATTTATAATTGTGGTTAAATTTCAGGATAATTTAACAAATGTGTGATATATACGTATTATGTTAATCGCATTCATTTTTATTAATTCTTATTTTATTTTTACCATCTAAATTCTGGCATTAATAATTTCAAATATTGAAAACTGAAATGCATTTTTGATCTAGAGCAAGAGCAATAGTAACTTAGTGTTTTAAATTGTAAGCAATATGTTTAACTCTTAATTTTATTCTAATTCTTAAATGTACTGATGACAACTTCTGACTAAAATGTCTTTTATTTTATGTTATTATCTGTAATATAATAATTTAATGAATTTTATCTAAATAATAATAAAAAATAAAATGCAAATCTTAATTCGAATATACAGAATGATTTTTGTGCAATTTGTTTGTTTTTAATTTTAGAAGATTTTCCTCCTTTTTTTTAAATATGAAATCACATTTCATGAATTTTTAAATCTACAAAGTATTTAAGTATTGTATTGTATTGTATTATATTGTATTCATGTATTATTTAAATGCAACTCTAAGTTTGTTTAAAAATCATCTTTTTTTTCCTGCAGGAAATCATTGACGTGTCTTTTAACAAATCTTCTGGACAAAAGATTTTGGCGTATTGTTAAGATATTAATAGTTATCCTTATTGTACATAATTTTTTGATTTAACAATTCTTCATTTTAGAATTATATATCTTATAAGTGTAAATTTTTAGAGTAATTACTCCTGCCTATATACACACTGTGCACGTATGAAATGTAGCATTATATATATTATTCTATTTTATAGGTTTATATATCAAGATATAACTATTCAGGAATTTTAAAATTTTTTAATGGTTGTATTGTAAGCTTTTGTTAATTCTGTAAATTTAGATAAACTGTATTATGTGGGTGTACTTATTCACTTACATAATTCATATTAAAAGTTTGTCTAATTTTAGTTTAAACAATAAAATTGTTGACTAAAAATGTTACTAAACATATACATATTTCTTGAATGTGTTTCTGTCTGTTTTAGAAATTAAAGGGAAACTATCTACAAGGCCAAAAATGGGTCTAACAGATGTAATTTTTTTATGAGAAATAGAATGGCATGATTTAAAATGTACTAAACTGGCACTTCCTCTTAGTTATTAATTTGAATTACTGATATATAGTCAGTGAGATTTTCTCGTTTCTGCTTCAATATATAATTACATCTTGCTGTTGAAGACCTTTGATCAAGAATCTGTAATTTCTTTTGCAAAATAGATTTGAAATTAGAATTTTAATGTTTCTATGATTATTGTAAATCACTCTGAAAGTGGAAAAATTAAATAATTATTTCAGAGGAATATTTAATGAATGAATTCAGTTCAAGCCATCATATGTCAAGTTGCATGTTTCATTATTTTTTAAATTGTTGCCATCAATTATATTATAATAATAATATCTCTTTAAGTGTCCTTCTCGTGCTGTTATGAGAGCCTATTGAAATAGAAGTTACATTAAGTTTGATGGTGAAGATTGCTTAGAGTTTCTTGAGTTATGATGTCACAAGGTTTCTGTGCTCTTTTTATAAACAATATTTTTGTTGAATGCTAAGGAATTGAAGAAACCTCAAATATATTTTTCAGTAATTAAATACTGGATTTCTGTTGTTATAAGCAGATTTTATGTATATTTGATTTAAAAAATGGAGGTGGAACATTTATCTTTTATTTATTTAATAATCACAAACTGGTAAATATCTTGAGATAGAATAGAGTGAAAATAATTGAGTCTGGTTTTTATATTAAAATAAATGAATGGATATTTAAGAAAATTTTTTATGTTCATTGATCTAGGACAGGGGTCGGCAACTTATGGCATGCATGCCAAACATGGTACGTGGGACAATTTTCAGTGGCACTCTGATTGAGTTGAAATGTAGTAAAAATTATATTTAATTATTAATTACACAATTAAATGTAAGTGATAGTTCACCAAAGGTCATAGTACATTAAAAACGAATCTTGTTTGTATACTTCTGTTACAGCTCGTGCATTTATGTTCCGTGTCACCATCTATGTGTTATGCAAGTGCTTCACAAGTAAAACATAATTTAATTAACAACTTAACTTCAAAATTATGCATTTTTGAAGACCGTTATAACCGGACTAATTTTGATAACATATAGAATAAACTTAATAGAATTGTGTCGGCACTCGGAATAGCACTATTACTTATGTTTGGCACAACACTGCTGAAAGGTTGCCAACCTCTGATCTAGAACATATCTTATTATTAATTTCAGAACATTTGAAATTAATAAACAGGTAACAAAAATATAAAAACATAAAGCTTACAAGCTTTTATAATGTTTACAGAGTTAAAAAAAAAATGTCACTGCAAGAGAAATACTGAACTTATCTCAATGAAATCAGCACTGGATAGGGCAGAAAATTAAACAGTTTTTTAACACGTACAAATGCTCAATATGTGTATCATAGATGACACTGCAGACATCAATACAATAATCCAGTTCTTGCCATACCTTTTGCAACATGGGCCCATTGATAATGGACACTGCTGTGATAACACTCTTTTAGCTTGATGATATTGTGTGGTAACAATGGGATGAACACTTTATCTTTTATTCAACTCCACAAAAAAGAAATACAGTTTGAGGTCAGGTGATCTTGGCCACAGCCATTCCAGATCTCACGTTGTTTTATTTATTTTTGTGGAGTTGCATGAAAGATAAAATGTTTGTTCTATTGTTGCCAAATTTAAAAAAAGCAACTGAGTTTCTGCCCATCTAATGCTGGCTTCATTGAGGAAAGTTCAGTAGTTCTCTTGCAGTGATTATTTTAACTGTGAGAAGCATTATGAAATACCCTGTACTATTGATTTATAAAATTGTAAAGCAATAGTATTATAAATTTTATAATTAAAAATTCAACAAATGGTAATTTCATTTAGAACTTTTGTATAGGCCTGTTTGATTATTTTTAAGTTAACAAGAAATATAAAAACATTATGTTTTTATGTACATATAAATATTCTTTACATTGAGTTATATTCCAACTTGACATTATTATTTTCATTGATTATTTAATGATATGAATGTTTGTATACTTTTCTTAAATTATTTAATAAAGAGAAAAAGTAAGTTTTTCAAATTCCTTTATTTAATTGCCTTTGTGTCATTAAGATTTACTATTAAATCTTTAATAGTAATAACATGTATAATCAGTAGTAATTTATATTATTTTATTTTTAGTATATGCTGATGGAAGCATTTGCCTTGATATTCTTCAGAATAGGTGGAGCCCAACGTATGATGTTTCAGCCATTTTAACTTCAATACAAGCAAGTATTTTTTTTTTATAATAACTGGAATTTTAATAATTTTAATATTAATGTTTTATTATAATTATTTTGACTTCCATTCAGTTAAGTGTTGAATTTTATCTCTATCAGGAAAATTAATATTTTAAATATATAAAAAAAATCAACTGAAATTCAGAGACAACAAATTTACATTTAACACTTCATCAGATATACTACAGAAAATAATTTATAATTAATACTTTATATTAAAAATGAATAATCCATTTAAAATTCTCAGGCTTATAAATGTTTTTATTTTTATTCCCAATTATTGTGATTGTAGATACAATTTATGTGAGAGGTAAATTCTTGTATTTTATTACAGAAAGTAAGTAGGCAAAGTGTAGGTAAAAAATCATTACGAAGAAAAATCTAAATTCAGAAGTATAGATTTTATACATGTTAAATAAGTCACAAATGAATATAAATATTGGATGATGGTAAAGTGAGTGTCTTTCTTGCATAAATTGTCAGCAGACGCTACACTTTAGGCTTCTTCACCATGGAGGCTGTCAAAATTTTATTTTGTTATATTTGTTGATAGTTATGGTTGTTTTGACAACTTTATAATATAGTGCACTAATTTTATTTGATTTTTACCTGGAACGTTTAGTATGGAAACACGTTTCTGAGTGATTTCTGTTTGTTATATTTTTAAGAAGTCAATATAATATGTACTACACATTTTAATATAATTTTTACAATACTTGTTTTTATCTACAGTATTTATTTTTTATTCTTTTCATAAAACACAGATTAGTGAAAAATCAAATTATCAAAACTAGTGGTTCTCAACAGGGCCATGGATTATTTCAGGGAGGCCACATAATAATTCACAAAGTAGAATATTAAAGTTTATATTCTGTACAAATTAACTCTAAGTGTCATGTTACAGAAGTCCTAATTGAAAATCTAATGATGAAAAAACATATTTGGGAAAATAAAATTTAGATGATGAAATGAAACTAAAGTTCAGATATTACTAGACATGGAAGTCTTTGAATGTGTGGTGGATTCATTTGGAGTAAATGCAGCTAATATGAATCTAGAACTACAAGAATGTCTTGTGGATCTGAAAAGTAATTCAGCACTTCAATCAGATTCAGGAACAACCAAGACAATTTCTAGACTAGTGTAGATATTGAAAAAAAAAATTCCTTTATAGGTTTTTAAAATTCCAATTTGGTTGAATTGAGTTTTAGTAGTCAGTCATCTGATATTGAAAATGGGAAGATCTTTGGTTATACCTAACAAGTTTCCAGCCAGTATACAAAAACTTGTTTCTTCTCATCAGCTGCAAGCCTGACACTAAAGGTCTTGGTAAAAATATATATATTTTTTTAAACATTACCTAACGTATAATAATAATTTTTTGGTGTTTTAAAGTAGGAAAGAATTGCACAGTTAATTCATAAATTAAAAAAAATCACAATTTATAAATGAAGGAATTTTCCTTAGGAAAACCATACTTAAACATTTTTAATCTTTCTTTCAAGTCAATATATTTTAGTTCTAGTTATTACTTCAATCTTTGCTTACCATTCAGTAGAAATGTAACTTCCCAGTTGAGGGAGCCTCTGAGGTGGGCAGTGAGACATAAAAGGTTGAGAACCACTTATCTAAGCAACTTAATATGAAAATTAATTTGGATTGAGAGTACACACTGGTTATAACATAATTACCTCATATGTTCTAAATTAATGTCAAAATGACTATTCAATTCTTTATTCCTAGATTTATCCATAAAAAAATAATTGAAAAATTGAGAATTCAAAATATATGAAATTATTTCAATGCACTTTTACACTAGAAAATACAGACTACAATATATCAGTGTGTTTTTAACAAATAATTATTGTTAAATCTCTTTTTTTATACAAGATTCAACTGCAGTTTGAAAAAGTTGTAGACCTATAAATTTCCACTGTCATGTGTGTTTGTTTGTGTTTCCTTAATCTTGAGAATGGAGTTAGATAGATGAAAAATGAGACCAGATATGGAAACCTTAGGGCAGGAGGCCCCAATTAACTATATACAAATTTTCAATGCAAATTGAAAGTCGTGTTATTTCAATTCAAAAATTTTCTCCTGAAAGGTGTTAGATAGATGACTGGCATGACTATTGTTAAAGGAAAAGTATGATTACAGGGACAAGCCACTACTAATTTGAGATGGAGGGCAAGTATTTTAAGTTAAATTAAAAATATGATTAAAAATTGCAGTTCGGCATTGTGACGATGCCACAATAAATAATTGCTCTTTCTTTAGTATAAACATTCTTGATATTATGTCTAAATGATTAGTTTTCTAACGTTCTATTGAAGTAGAATATAAGAACACCGAGGGAAAAAATCATCTTTTTATCTTGTAGATTTTCCTTTGAAGCCAATGATTGCTGGATTAAGTTGGGATATATTATTGCTACTATTAATAATTAAATACTAATATTAATAGAGCCCAATTTAATTTGGCATTTATTTGGATATATTGGTCTTTGAAATGTTTATATTTGTAGATTTTCTTTCTTTCATATTTAACAATGCAGGTATTTTTAAATGGCAGATTAGCCAGTAAGATGACATTGATTCATGTGAGGTTTTATTTGGTGTGTTAAAGTCTCATTTTCTAAAACCATCTGTGTGTTTATGTAAAAATGTCAATAAATCAATTGTTTATAAAACCTCACTCAATTTAATTTCTAAATTTATAAATATTGCAGAATGTCTTTTACAAATAATGTTACCAACTTTTGTTTGGCTTTCTTCAGACAGTTTATTTCTTTTGTACATGTTTGAAATAATATATGCTCATTTTGGATAAATTCTCACAGTCTGTTTAATAAAATTTTATATTTTATTATAGAAAAATAAATTTACATTTTTAAGACATTTAATCAGAAATAAAATCTGCTAGTATGCATTAATAGTAAGCGATTAATGCATATTGTTGTTTAAGGTATGAATATTATGTCTTTATAAAATTTAAGATTATGTAAGTCCCTCAAAACCAGACATTATTAACCAATGCCAAATGATTGCTGTCATGCATTCAGCTATTTTTCCGCTACTGTTAATAATTAACTTTTAAATTACTTAATAAAAAGTTAATTATTAATATTAGTGAAAAAATAGCCCAATGCATTATGGTAAGATTATTAAGTATCATGTTAACTTTTCTTCTAAATTTTGACTCATTAAAATTATTCAAAAATAAATTGGCATCTATTTGAAATTTATTTTCAAGAACGTTCAGTTTTGAAGAGTAATTAGTAGTTTTGGACTAACACTAATATTCTTTACAATTACAGGTTTATAATATAATTTAAATACAAGAATGTATTGTGTATTTTGGATCATTGAATAATTTATATTTTGGAAAAATCTGAACAAAAAATTGTTTCTAATATCTTAATTTGGAAACATTACATATAAATATATAACAACAGTAGTAGCTTAATCACTTATTAAAAATGGTAAATCATAATCAAAACTGTAAGATAATTTATTTGCTTTTTTCAGAAAGTTGCTAAATTACTAATAAAAAATATTCCAGTGATTTTGCAAACATTCTGAGAGTTTATTTGATTATTTGAAATGAAATTTTCCTCTATTTTCATGTTTAATTTAAATACTAGAAATAGAGAAAACAGAAATATCAGTATTTAGTTTATTATTCATTAGCCATATATACAAGTTTCAGAAACTCAAAAGTTATGGATGATATTCTAAGTCAACTTCCATTTAAGTTCTTTAATGAATTCAATTATTTAGATTTTATGATCACTGTTTTAATTTATAAAGTTATCATGTTTAGACATTTAAATAAAATTCTTTAAAAACTGTGTAATTGTGATATTATATGTCACTTTAAAAGTGTTCCTTCACTGTAAATTATGTGGTAATATAATCATAACAGTTATTATCAATTTCATTATTTAAATTATTGTGACAGATTATTAGATGTAACAAACTTAAAAGAAAGAAATTACAGTAATTTTTGATTCTCTAAATCATATTTTAAATTACTGTGAAGAACATTTGTGCAAATTTAGCCCTTTTTTATTTAGCTTTTGAAAATTACACAAGTTAATAAAACTTGCCTTGCCTAATTGTTTCTATTTTAATTGAGGATAGTTGCTAAAATTAAATGCATTCTTCTAAAAGGCAATTATTATTGAATTTTTAAAATAATATAATTGCAAAATTCATAGTAAGGATAAAAATACATTGATATATAGATTAAAAATGTTTACATATAGGAATTCATGATCATGGAAATAGTGAATTTTTAGGGTGTTTCCAAAATATGGGGACAAACTTTCAATGGTGATTCCTACCAAAACAAGAAATGCATACTTAACACACATAAAGGCGGTATTCACATAGTTGTTGTAGAATGTGTGAATGCCATCTGTAATGCTGTTCAGATACAAGCATTTGAAAAGGGTGCATCAGTCCACGAGACATGTACATGCTTGTATAGAGGCTCGTTAGAGACACTTCAAGCATCTGTGACTGGACAGACAGATAAAATGTACTAAAAATAACTTACTTTGAACCTCTTAACCGGAGTGTATGTATAATATTAATATAATATAGATGTAATGTACTGTTCTGTAAATTTATGCAGCATAAAGAAATCCTTTATTGTGTTAACTATGCATTTCTAGATAAATATTTATAGGAGTGTTTTTGTTTTTTATTTCGGCAGGAATCGCCACCTGAAGTTTATTCCCATATTTTGGAATTCCCCTCTATAATCTGAAACTTAGTTTTATAGACTGAAAATTGTTTCTAATCTGAAATTATGTTTAATTAATATATTATTTATTTTCTATTCATTATTTTCCTTATACATCGACATTCATTGGATAAATCGATAAAATTTTAATGTCTATAAAATTCTTGTTGGAGAACTTAATATTCTAATTTATTCTAATTAGCCTAATGAATTATTTTACAGACTCGTTTCAAAAATCATAAATATTTTATCACATTTAAACTTTTATAAANATTTTTAACGATACAATAGTCTTCGTTAGGCTTAACATTGATGAAAATTCAACGCGAAGCGACACGCAACGGAGAAAAATTTCAACACGGGATAAATTAATATATTTTTTCGTACATAATTGGTTATCCGAAAAATAAGTTATCCGAACAACCCCAGTCCCCAATTGATTTGGATAAACGACGCTCTACTGTATAAAGATATTTTAATACATTATCATTTTTGGAAAATTTCCAAAAGATTGTGTATCTGACATGCATTAGATGACGATTAAATGTATTTATAGGTTAATAGATAATTAATAATTTATTGGTTTTTTTAACTTGGTTTAGCATTTAATTTTATAGCATATAATCAAAAGCATAGATTTGATTATATGTGAAATTTAAGAACATAAAAGTAAAAAATTAATCATAAAATGTAAATTATTTTTAAAATTTAATTTATTCAGTTTGGAAGTTGTTCTGTTAGAAAATAGCTGATTTTGTGCAATGAAGTTCAAAAATGTTTACATAACAAATGACTGACTTCTATATTTAATATCTGTTTTAAAAAGTTCTATATTGATAAATAAATAATACCCAAAGATTATGTATTAGTATATAAATCAGGTATCAATCCAAAGAACAAAAGACCTATCAAAAATAATGCATTTGATCCTAGGTAAGATTTGAAACTTTCTCAGTCTTAGCTTGAAACTTTTAGGTTAATATTATTTGTGCATTAAGGTTTAATTTTATTAAAGAGTATTATCCAAACTTTAACCATTTTATTATTTATATGAATACAGTTCCACATTTTGGTAATATTTTAATATACTTAAAAAAGGCAAACTGGTTAACACTACATACTTCAAATAACTATTAATCAAGCTTAAAAATACAAGTAAACAATACGGCAAATGTTTTTGGCCATTTTGAATGGTCATCTTTGGACTTTTTACTACAATCTCATCTTAGGATTTTCAATTGGAACTTTGATTGCAGTAAAAAGTCCAAAGTAGGCAGTTTGATATTGTCAAAAAGTTTACTGTATAATTATTATTATTAAAGTCGTAAATAGAGGTTTTAATAATTTGGTATTGTAATATTATAATAGCATTTTTGTCTTTGACTGTATAATTACATGTGTCAAAAGTAATGAAACAGTGTACAGGATATAAACATCTCAAAATTCGATGTTTAATAAACCAGTTAAACCAAACAATTGCCACATTGAATAGGGCTATTTTACTGATTGTTATTCAAATTGTTAAATTTAGTAAGAGATGGTGCCTAATGCCTTACCTCTAGTACCAAATTACTCAGAATTTAATTCTTAATAGTAGTGGTAAAGTAGTCCAGTTCAATATGGCAGTTGTTTGGCTTATAACATACAGATTGTTTGAAAATAAGCTGATATTAATTTTATGACTAAATATTTGAGTTCACAATATTATTTTCTAAGTAAGTAAATAACATTATATCTTCAAGTTTTGTATTAGTAAACAACAACATTTATTAGATAGGCTGTTTAAAGCTTAGTAAATGAAAAGAATACTTAAATTAAATCAAAAACTTCAAATAGATCATAGAATAGAAATGCTAAGAAAGTAACTGAAACTAGTATGTTTTTATTTGGAAGTGAGGTGACAGTAATTGGAAGCATTAATTGAAAGGAATAAATATTACTAGTTGTTTTTATTGTAAATGTTATATGAAAGATTTAAAAAATATAATGGGAGAACATATTAAGTAAACCAAACAAATAAAAAAGTTTAGTTAAATATATTAAATCAGATTATGACTGATTAAAATAATAATTTGGTATATTTTTATTACAAAAAATATTGTTCATAATTATGGACTGTAAAGATTTATAATTGTGGTTAAATTTCAGGATAATTTAACAAATGTGTGATATATACGTATTATGTTAATCGCATTCATTTTTATTAATTCTTATTTTATTTTTACCATCTAAATTCTGGCATTAATAATTTCAAATATTGAAAACTGAAATGCATTTTTGATCTAGAGCAAGAGCAATAGTAACTTAGTGTTTTAAATTGTAAGCAATATGTTTAACTCTTAATTTTATTCTAATTCTTAAATGTACTGATGACAACTTCTGACTAAAATGTCTTTTATTTTATGTTATTATCTGTAATATAATAATTTAATGAATTTTATCTAAATAATAATAAAAAATAAAATGCAAATCTTAATTCGAATATACAGAATGATTTTTGTGCAATTTGTTTGTTTTTAATTTTAGAAGATTTTCCTCCTTTTTTTTAAATATGAAATCACATTTCATGAATTTTTAAATCTACAAAGTATTTAAGTATTGTATTGTATTGTATTATATTGTATTCATGTATTATTTAAATGCAACTCTAAGTTTGTTTAAAAATCATCTTTTTTTTCCTGCAGGAAATCATTGACGTGTCTTTTAACAAATCTTCTGGACAAAAGATTTTGGCGTATTGTTAAGATATTAATAGTTATCCTTATTGTACATAATTTTTTGATTTAACAATTCTTCATTTTAGAATTATATATCTTATAAGTGTAAATTTTTAGAGTAATTACTCCTGCCTATATACACACTGTGCACGTATGAAATGTAGCATTATATATATTATTCTATTTTATAGGTTTATATATCAAGATATAACTATTCAGGAATTTTAAAATTTTTTAATGGTTGTATTGTAAGCTTTTGTTAATTCTGTAAATTTAGATAAACTGTATTATGTGGGTGTACTTATTCACTTACATAATTCATATTAAAAGTTTGTCTAATTTTAGTTTAAACAATAAAATTGTTGACTAAAAATGTTACTAAACATATACATATTTCTTGAATGTGTTTCTGTCTGTTTTAGAAATTAAAGGGAAACTATCTACAAGGCCAAAAATGGGTCTAACAGATGTAATTTTTTTATGAGAAATAGAATGGCATGATTTAAAATGTACTAAACTGGCACTTCCTCTTAGTTATTAATTTGAATTACTGATATATAGTCAGTGAGATTTTCTCGTTTCTGCTTCAATATATAATTACATCTTGCTGTTGAAGACCTTTGATCAAGAATCTGTAATTTCTTTTGCAAAATAGATTTGAAATTAGAATTTTAATGTTTCTATGATTATTGCAAATCACTCTGAAAGTGGAAAAATTAAATAATTATTTCAGAGGAATATTTAATGAATGAATTCAGTTCAAGCCATCATATGTCAAGTTGCATGTTTCATTATTTTTTAAATTGTTGCCATCAATTATATTATAATAATAATATCTCTTTAAGTGTCCTTCTCGTGCTGTTATGAGAGCCTATTGAAATAGAAGTTACATTAAGTTTGATGGTGAAGATTGCTTAGAGTTTCTTGAGTTATGATGTCACAAGGTTTCTGTGCTCTTTTTATAAACAATATTTTTGTTGAATGCTAAGGAATTGAAGAAACCTCAAATATATTTTTCAGTAATTAAATACTGGATTTCTGTTGTTATAAGCAGATTTTATGTATATTTGATTTAAAAAATGGAGGTGGAACATTTATCTTTTATTTATTTAATAATCACAAACTGGTAAATATCTTGAGATAGAATAGAGTGAAAATAATTGAGTCTGGTTTTTATATTAAAATAAATGAATGGATATTTAAGAAAATTTTTTATGTTCATTGATCTAGGACAGGGGTCGGCAACTTATGGCATGCATGCCAAACATGGTACGTGGGACAATTTTCAGTGGCACTCTGATTGAGTTGAAATGTAGTAAAAATTATATTTAATTATTAATTACACAATTAAATGTAAGTGATAGTTCACCAAAGGTCATAGTACATTAAAAACGAATCTTGTTTGTATACTTCTGTTACAGCTCGTGCATTTATGTTCCGTGTCACCATCTATGTGTTATGCAAGTGCTTCACAAGTAAAACATAATTTAATTAACAACTTAACTTCAAAATTATGCATTTTTGAAGACCGTTATAACCGGACTAATTTTGATAACATATAGAATAAACTTAATAGAATTGTGTCGGCACTCGGAATAGCACTATTACTTATGTTTGGCACAACACTGCTGAAAGGTTGCCAACCTCTGATCTAGAACATATCTTATTATTAATTTCAGAACATTTGAAATTAATAAACAGGTAACAAAAATATAAAAACATAAAGCTTACAAGCTTTTATAATGTTTACAGAGTTAAAAAAAAAATGTCACTGCAAGAGAAATACTGAACTTATCTCAATGAAATCAGCACTGGATAGGGCAGAAAATTAAACAGTTTTTTAACACGTACAAATGCTCAATATGTGTATCATAGATGACACTGCAGACATCAATACAATAATCCAGTTCTTGCCATACCTTTTGCAACATGGGCCCATTGATAATGGACACTGCTGTGATAACACTCTTTTAGCTTGATGATATTGTGTGGTAACAATGGGATGAACACTTTATCTTTTATTCAACTCCACAAAAAAGAAATACAGTTTGAGGTCAGGTGATCTTGGCCACAGCCATTCCAGATCTCACGTTGTTTTATTTATTTTTGTGGAGTTGCATGAAAGATAAAATGTTTGTTCTATTGTTGCCAAATTTAAAAAAAGCAACTGAGTTTCTGCCCATCTAATGCTGGCTTCATTGAGGAAAGTTCAGTAGTTCTCTTGCAGTGATTATTTTAACTGTGAGAAGCATTATGAAATACCCTGTACTATTGATTTATAAAATTGTAAAGCAATAGTATTATAAATTTTATAATTAAAAATTCAACAAATGGTAATTTCATTTAGAACTTTTGTATAGGCCTGTTTGATTATTTTTAAGTTAACAAGAAATATAAAAACATTATGTTTTTATGTACATATAAATATTCTTTACATTGAGTTATATTCCAACTTGACATTATTATTTTCATTGATTATTTAATGATATGAATGTTTGTATACTTTTCTTAAATTATTTAATAAAGAGAAAAAGTAAGTTTTTCAAATTCCTTTATTTAATTGCCTTTGTGTCATTAAGATTTACTATTAAATCTTTAATAGTAATAACATGTATAATCAGTAGTAATTTATATTATTTTATTTTTAGTATATGCTGATGGAAGCATTTGCCTTGATATTCTTCAGAATAGGTGGAGCCCAACGTATGATGTTTCAGCCATTTTAACTTCAATACAAGCAAGTATTTTTTTTTTATAATAACTGGAATTTTAATAATTTTAATATTAATGTTTTATTATAATTATTTTGACTTCCATTCAGTTAAGTGTTGAATTTTATCTCTATCAGGAAAATTAATATTTTAAATATATAAAAAAAATCAACTGAAATTCAGAGACAACAAATTTACATTTAACACTTCATCAGATATACTACAGAAAATAATTTATAATTAATACTTTATATTAAAAATGAATAATCCATTTAAAATTCTCAGGCTTATAAATGTTTTTATTTTTATTCCCAATTATTGTGATTGTAGATACAATTTATGTGAGAGGTAAATTCTTGTATTTTATTACAGAAAGTAAGTAGGCAAAGTGTAGGTAAAAAATCATTACGAAGAAAAATCTAAATTCAGAAGTATAGATTTTATACATGTTAAATAAGTCACAAATGAATATAAATATTGGATGATGGTAAAGTGAGTGTCTTTCTTGCATAAATTGTCAGCAGACGCTACACTTTAGGCTTCTTCACCATGGAGGCTGTCAAAATTTTATTTTGTTATATTTGTTGATAGTTATGGTTGTTTTGACAACTTTATAATATAGTGCACTAATTTTATTTGATTTTTACCTGGAACGTTTAGTATGGAAACACGTTTCTGAGTGATTTCTGTTTGTTATATTTTTAAGAAGTCAATATAATATGTACTACACATTTTAATATAATTTTTACAATACTTGTTTTTATCTACAGTATTTATTTTTTATTCTTTTCATAAAACACAGATTAGTGAAAAATCAAATTATCAAAACTAGTGGTTCTCAACAGGGCCATGGATTATTTCAGGGAGGCCACATAATAATTCACAAAGTAGAATATTAAAGTTTATATTCTGTACAAATTAACTCTAAGTGTCATGTTACAGAAGTCCTAATTGAAAATCTAATGATGAAAAAACATATTTGGGAAAATAAAATTTAGATGATGAAATGAAACTAAAGTTCAGATATTACTAGACATGGAAGTCTTTGAATGTGTGGTGGATTCATTTGGAGTAAATGCAGCTAATATGAATCTAGAACTACAAGAATGTCTTGTGGATCTGAAAAGTAATTCAGCACTTCAATCAGATTCAGGAACAACCAAGACAATTTCTAGACTAGTGTAGATATTGAAAAAAAAAATTCCTTTATAGGTTTTTAAAATTCCAATTTGGTTGAATTGAGTTTTAGTAGTCAGTCATCTGATATTGAAAATGGGAAGATCTTTGGTTATACCTAACAAGTTTCCAGCCAGTATACAAAAACTTGTTTCTTCTCATCAGCTGCAAGCCTGACACTAAAGGTCTTGGTAAAAATATATATATTTTTTTAAACATTACCTAACGTATAATAATAATTTTTTGGTGTTTTAAAGTAGGAAAGAATTGCACAGTTAATTCATAAATTAAAAAAAATCACAATTTATAAATGAAGGAATTTTCCTTAGGAAAACCATACTTAAACATTTTTAATCTTTCTTTCAAGTCAATATATTTTAGTTCTAGTTATTACTTCAATCTTTGCTTACCATTCAGTAGAAATGTAACTTCCCAGTTGAGGGAGCCTCTGAGGTGGGCAGTGAGACATAAAAGGTTGAGAACCACTTATCTAAGCAACTTAATATGAAAATTAATTTGGATTGAGAGTACACACTGGTTATAACATAATTACCTCATATGTTCTAAATTAATGTCAAAATGACTATTCAATTCTTTATTCCTAGATTTATCCATAAAAAAATAATTGAAAAATTGAGAATTCAAAATATATGAAATTATTTCAATGCACTTTTACACTAGAAAATACAGACTACAATATATCAGTGTGTTTTTAACAAATAATTATTGTTAAATCTCTTTTTTTATACAAGATTCAACTGCAGTTTGAAAAAGTTGTAGACCTATAAATTTCCACTGTCATGTGTGTTTGTTTGTGTTTCCTTAATCTTGAGAATGGAGTTAGATAGATGAAAAATGAGACCAGATATGGAAACCTTAGGGCAGGAGGCCCCAATTAACTATATACAAATTTTCAATGCAAATTGAAAGTCGTGTTATTTCAATTCAAAAATTTTCTCCTGAAAGGTGTTAGATAGATGACTGGCATGACTATTGTTAAAGGAAAAGTATGATTACAGGGACAAGCCACTACTAATTTGAGATGGAGGGCAAGTATTTTAAGTTAAATTAAAAATATGATTAAAAATTGCAGTTCGGCATTGTGACGATGCCACAATAAATAATTGCTCTTTCTTTAGTATAAACATTCTTGATATTATGTCTAAATGATTAGTTTTCTAACGTTCTATTGAAGTAGAATATAAGAACACCGAGGGAAAAAATCATCTTTTTATCTTGTAGATTTTCCTTTGAAGCCAATGATTGCTGGATTAAGTTGGGATATATTATTGCTACTATTAATAATTAAATACTAATATTAATAGAGCCCAATTTAATTTGGCATTTATTTGGATATATTGGTCTTTGAAATGTTTATATTTGTAGATTTTCTTTCTTTCATATTTAACAATGCAGGTATTTTTAAATGGCAGATTAGCCAGTAAGATGACATTGATTCATGTGAGGTTTTATTTGGTGTGTTAAAGTCTCATTTTCTAAAACCATCTGTGTGTTTATGTAAAAATGTCAATAAATCAATTGTTTATAAAACCTCACTCAATTTAATTTCTAAATTTATAAATATTGCAGAATGTCTTTTACAAATAATGTTACCAACTTTTGTTTGGCTTTCTTCAGACAGTTTATTTCTTTTGTACATGTTTGAAATAATATATGCTCATTTTGGATAAATTCTCACAGTCTGTTTAATAAAATTTTATATTTTATTATAGAAAAATAAATTTACATTTTTAAGACATTTAATCAGAAATAAAATCTGCTAGTATGCATTAATAGTAAGCGATTAATGCATATTGTTGTTTAAGGTATGAATATTATGTCTTTATAAAATTTAAGATTATGTAAGTCCCTCAAAACCAGACATTATTAACCAATGCCAAATGATTGCTGTCATGCATTCAGCTATTTTTCCGCTACTGTTAATAATTAACTTTTAAATTACTTAATAAAAAGTTAATTATTAATATTAGTGAAAAAATAGCCCAATGCATTATGGTAAGATTATTAAGTATCATGTTAACTTTTCTTCTAAATTTTGACTCATTAAAATTATTCAAAAATAAATTGGCATCTATTTGAAATTTATTTTCAAGAACGTTCAGTTTTGAAGAGTAATTAGTAGTTTTGGACTAACACTAATATTCTTTACAATTACAGGTTTATAATATAATTTAAATACAAGAATGTATTGTGTATTTTGGATCATTGAATAATTTATATTTTGGAAAAATCTGAACAAAAAATTGTTTCTAATATCTTAATTTGGAAACATTACATATAAATATATAACAACAGTAGTAGCTTAATCACTTATTAAAAATGGTAAATCATAATCAAAACTGTAAGATAATTTATTTGCTTTTTTCAGAAAGTTGCTAAATTACTAATAAAAAATATTCCAGTGATTTTGCAAACATTCTGAGAGTTTATTTGATTATTTGAAATGAAATTTTCCTCTATTTTCATGTTTAATTTAAATACTAGAAATAGAGAAAACAGAAATATCAGTATTTAGTTTATTATTCATTAGCCATATATACAAGTTTCAGAAACTCAAAAGTTATGGATGATATTCTAAGTCAACTTCCATTTAAGTTCTTTAATGAATTCAATTATTTAGATTTTATGATCACTGTTTTAATTTATAAAGTTATCATGTTTAGACATTTAAATAAAATTCTTTAAAAACTGTGTAATTGTGATATTATATGTCACTTTAAAAGTGTTCCTTCACTGTAAATTATGTGGTAATATAATCATAACAGTTATTATCAATTTCATTATTTAAATTATTGTGACAGATTATTAGATGTAACAAACTTAAAAGAAAGAAATTACAGTAATTTTTGATTCTCTAAATCATATTTTAAATTACTGTGAAGAACATTTGTGCAAATTTAGCCCTTTTTTATTTAGCTTTTGAAAATTACACAAGTTAATAAAACTTGCCTTGCCTAATTGTTTCTATTTTAATTGAGGATAGTTGCTAAAATTAAATGCATTCTTCTAAAAGGCAATTATTATTGAATTTTTAAAATAATATAATTGCAAAATTCATAGTAAGGATAAAAATACATTGATATATAGATTAAAAATGTTTACATATAGGAATTCATGATCATGGAAATAGTGAATTTTTAGGGTGTTTCCAAAATATGGGGACAAACTTTCAATGGTGATTCCTACCAAAACAAGAAATGCATACTTAACACACATAAAGGCGGTATTCACATAGTTGTTGTAGAATGTGTGAATGCCATCTGTAATGCTGTTCAGATACAAGCATTTGAAAAGGGTGCATCAGTCCACGAGACATGTACATGCTTGTATAGAGGCTCGTTAGAGACACTTCAAGCATCTGTGACTGGACAGACAGATAAAATGTACTAAAAATAACTTACTTTGAACCTCTTAACCGGAGTGTATGTATAATATTAATATAATATAGATGTAATGTACTGTTCTGTAAATTTATGCAGCATAAAGAAATCCTTTATTGTGTTAACTATGCATTTCTAGATAAATATTTATAGGAGTGTTTTTGTTTTTTATTTCGGCAGGAATCGCCACCTGAAGTTTATTCCCATATTTTGGAATTCCCCTCTATAATCTGAAACTTAGTTTTATAGACTGAAAATTGTTTCTAATCTGAAATTATGTTTAATTAATATATTATTTATTTTCTATTAAATTAATAAGTAATACATTTGATATATTTTGAACTTGTTTGTGTCTCCATTATTTGTAAACTGATTGTTTATAATTTTTTAGTCTCTTCTGGACGAACCGAATCCAAATAGTCCTGCGAATAGTTTAGCAGCGCAGTTATACCAGGAGAATAGACGGGAATATGAAAAAAGGGTAGCTACCATTGTAGAGCAGAGCTGGTTGAACTTTAATGAAGATGAAGAAAAGGAAGCTAGAAAAGATTCTTAGAGACTAATCTTCATGGATATCTTAGCTAAAATTATGAAGTTGTGATTGCGCACTGTACACTTTTTTCCCTTATAACATGGCATCATCTCGTCATGACCCAGTGAATTCTGAATACTTTTGTGAATGAATATTTGCTGCCTGCCTGAAAGTTTCGACATTTTTTCCCAGAAAAATTCACTTTGATAAACTGTACGGATTTCTCAATTATTTTATTTGTTTTCTGTCAGTGTAATTAGTAGCCATAAATTGATTCGGAAGAGATAGTAACGTGCTGTACATCTTGTATGTATAATTAATTAGTTATTATGTAATTTATATTTTTTCCTGTTTATCAAATATATATAGAGAGAGTCTTCGGCTTTTTTTTTTTGTTTTGTTTTTGTTTTGTTTTTTTTTTGTAATATTACTATTTTCCACTTATGATTTTACTGCCGTAACTTATACAATTAGAGAAAATCTATGTAGATATTTGGGCTGTTTAATTATTACAAAAACTGCACCAGCAGTGGCTTTCAATTTTTAAGGAATGGGTTTAGTCAGTACTCCCAGTAATGTACATTATATTTTTATTTGAGTGCAATGGATCTTTACGCTTTTCTCTAATTAGCTTAAAGATTTCTGTTGGGAGATTCCTTATTCTACATCAAAATATCCATAGAAATTTTACTTTCAGGAATAGTTTAAAAACAAAAAAAAAAAGAAGTGAGAAATTACCTTAAAACTAATTCTGCAAAAAACTTCAGAGTTGATATTGATATGGTTCCAGTATCGAAAGAAAATGTTATATACCACTATATATATATATACAGTATATATATACATATATGTATATGCTATATATCAAGAAATTGGTATCCTCATCTAATATTTCCTTTTAAAGTGACAATAGTTGTATACATGTACTTGTGGAGTATATCATCTTTCATTTGAGTTCATTGGTTGTTAAAAATTTAGAAGAAGAAAAACAAAAAAAAAAATAATAATAAAGCGACAATGAATATTGTCGGAATATATGAATATCTTTGTTCATCTGTATACCAAAGAAGCTTGTAAATGAACACTGCTGGAACTAGTTGCAAGCCATATCTAGGGGAATGTGTTTTTTCCTATCTACAGCATACAAAAAAAAAAAAAAAAAAAAAATACAATTATTTTTCTTCTTAGTCTTTGCTTTACTGGTTTAGACATAAAGAAAAAAATATTTCAAGTATAGAAAACTGTGTGTATCGTTACAGATCTTTCAGTTGACTGGAGAACTGACTAAAAGAATGAAAAAAATAAATAAATTTATTATTAATGTGAGTCATTATTTTAAGTTGCTATAAGCAAAAATCCCTGTAATGTTCATTTACATTTAAAAAAAGTAATAAAGATGTGTAAGAAAAATTCTCTTCAAAAACTGATAATGCTTTTTATTTAATTTATAAAAATACATTGTTTATTGTTTAGTTTGAACTGACAAACAGTCTTTTTTTTTGTTTGTGTGTATGTATGTATATATATATAAAATTTTAAATATACTTAATTTTTATTAATATCTTAAATGAAAATTCAGCAACATTCAATAGTGAAACATCTAAAATTGAAATCTTTGTTTAAGAGAGATTAATTTAATCTGGTCTTTTCGCTATAACCGCTACATAGTGTATGGACCAGACATACTTTCTGTTGTTGGTCTTCTTGACTTTTTTGGTGGCCGCTTTGATCAGGTCTTTAATCAACGCCGCCCTCTTGCTCTCTTGGACGGTTTCGATGGGTTTCCTGAATATCTCTTTCAAGCATTCTAAAAATAAAGTTTTTTTGTAAATATATATCTGTACAGGGTTGACCAAAAATCAGTTAACCAGGTCACAGAAACACTCGTATTGTAAGACAAAAACTACTAAAGCAAAGGATTTTCCTAATTCATCCACAAAGACTTGTTACATGAAGGAAGGAATCACACACACTAGAGATAAGTAATAATATCACAGAAGTTTATTATAAACACTTCTGTATGCTAACAATTCAGCATTTTGGACCGTAGCCCTCGACCAAGGAAAGTTACAAAACATTTGTTTTAGAATGATGAGGTCCTATGGTCCTAAATGCCGAATTGTTAGCATGTGTTTACAATAAACTTGCGCGACACGATTGCTGGCCTCTAGTATGTGCGATTCCTTCACGTAACAAGACTTTGTGGACGAGTTAAACTATTAAATCTTAAAAGACAAGAAGCAAATAATATAAAGAAAAACATTTGTATTTATACTAGTTAATTGACTTTTAGTCCACCCTGTAATCTATAAATTAATTTCAAATTACTTAAGACTTAATTTAAACATAATTTAGTAGAAGCAGGGTCTTTTATAGATAATTCATTAAAATAATACATGTATTGTATACAGTAAAACCTGCTTAAACTGATACTGGTTTGGCAGAATTTTCATTTAGACAGATTTTACTGTATATATGTAAAATTTTCTTTTAACAATTAGATGTAAATTTTCAAATTAATATATATTATTTCTGTAAAATGGTTTTGAACTTGAAGACATTTTAAAATAGCCTTTTGACAAACTGTATTTTTAACCAATTAGCATTTTTTTCCTTCTCCTTCAGTATATTTTTTTTAGCTGTTGGCAATCTTCCTTGGTCTTGAATTATAGAGGTTATACTTTAAAAATTATATTCTAACCTTTTTTTTTTTATATATAACAAATAAATAGATTTTAAGTTTAAAAATAAATGTTATAAAGAGAAAAGTTCCTTATGAATCTATATTAAATTATAAATGTATTATTTTCTATAAAAATAAAACTTCTAATAAAATGTAATAATAATAACCTTAATCTAGCATATACAAATTTCTTAAATAAGTTTCAATGACAAAATAATTGTAATTTAAAAGGTTTTATTTTTGTTTTTAAAGTGCGGAGATGTAATATTCTGTGTTATTTAAAACACTATTAATGGAATATGCTGACGTCGCTTTGGAGTGACGTGCAAATAATTGCAGGAATCGCACGCGTTGCGTCGCGAACCTCAATTATACAATACAATTACTGGATAACAGTACTCAACTACTGTTGTCGCGACTCCACGCGACGCGATTGCTCCTACAAATAAACACATCGGACACGTTGACTATTGTTAAACTGTAAATATTTCGATTCATCAGACCCCTTACCTTTATATTCGTCTTCTGTGAGGAACACGTATCGAAATTGAATTTGTCTGGTGTGTAACACCTGATATCCTACTTGTTCTAACAGAGCCGAATACACTCGATCGGCTTGCGGATGATGGAACCACAAACGATTAAAATTCTCGTCCGTCAAGTCAGCGACTACGTCAGAAATCGACTGTAAACAAAGAAGAGAGACGTATGATAAAGACGTATAATTTTTTCCCCCACCCCCGCGCGACGCACACGCGGCAAGTGTAAATAAATGAATCATTAGTATTGTCAGCTACAGAACGTGAGTGACGTTAATTTGATACAATTAATTCTTAGTTTAATTATAATAACGTTACAGATATTCATTAAAAATAGCTTTAATTGCTATTTAAATATTTCCCGGAAGTATCTGATTCATTAAAACTATTCTTAACTATTCTTTCCTCTGCATCAATACTTGTTGAAAACACTATTTTATAAACAGAAATAGCGCATTACTTTAGTAACAACGCGACACTTAACCTACTCAGTGTGTGCCCTAACACGTGAATTAAACACTAAGAACTTACTTCAAAGTACTTCTTCCAGTTAGTCGAGTTTATTACCCTAGTAGCAGCCGAGTGTACGTCAGGCGGTTTGCTCGCAGGAACGGCGAAAAAACATCGACCACCGGGTTTCAAGCACCACATCAAATTCCTCAAGATGTTAGTCTGCTCTTTGGCCCACAAAAGGGGATGAGTGGAAAATAACCAATCGAAAGCTCCTGCCCATTTGATATTAAAACTGGTGATGTCCTCGATATTGGCGCAAGCGAAATCGACCTTCTCGTCCGCGTGCAACTCGAAAGCGCTGTCGACTATTTCGGGATCCGCATCCACACCCAAAACCGATCTGATTTCTGGTATACATTCCGATATCTGGTAAGTAGAAACTCCGTATCCCGATCCGACTTCCAAAACTTCCACGCGCTTCCAGTCGTCCTCTTTGGTCATTTCTCGGCATTCCGCCAGTAATGTTTTATATAGGGCCTCCAGATACTTGTCACGATATCCCAACTCGTTACAAATTCCTGCATCGCTGGGCCTTGGTTTGCACGACAAACCGAAACTAGACATTGTGTTTTAGTATAGACGAGAGGGCGCTCGCATTTCCTATATCTTAATAAAGACGATTTAGTAATCCTCCACCGCTCGGCCCCGCCCTTAAATCGTTGTACGCACTTCGCAAACTAGTTTGAAAAAGTGTCAGAATATAAGGGTCAACGCATCGCAGACACGTGAACGAGTTCTTTTAGATCTCGCTTGGCAAACGACGAGCTCGCTCCGCGAATGGCCTTTTTATTTATTTTTTTCTTTCCTTCTTGCATCTCTACCCTCTTTGGTTGGCGAAGCGCTGCTTTGGCACAACTATATTTAAACTACCATTGCGTCATAAGTAACACTGTTTATTTTCGTACCTTCCACACAACTACTTAAAACCTCCCTACCTAGAAAATTATGTTTTTAATCGAGTACCTATAAATTTAATTGTTTACAACGGCTAGAAATTTATTCTAGAATTTAATCAATCAATACTTTTCTATAAGTAATATCTATTACTTATTACATACACAATGTTTTAATTGATTACATAATAATTCTAGATAAACGAATCTGCTGTATGTATACAAAACACAGTAAGAATTAAACACGTACAGTAACAATAAGCAGTGTAATAATTATTAATTGAATTCTAGAATTATTATTATTATTATTATTATAAAACTTTTTATAGAATTCTAGAAAAAAGTCAGGCCTAAAATGTGTTTTTTTTTAGATGGAAGTTTCTGTTCTTCAATGAATTAATGTTGAATGGAAGAAAATTTAACATGATTTATTAATAAAAGTCAATTGTAGGAATGTCGCCTGCGCTTTGTCACATAGAATGACCTCCTTTTTTAAAAAATATTTTATCAAGATTCCAGGTTTGAAATTAGTAAATTCAATTAGTTTTTATAATAATTGTAATTACGATAAAATGCCAAAAAGCGCGGTTGCCGGACTTTTGGGCCGCCCCGTGTTTTTTTAATTAACGTATCATTAAACACGTATTTCATGATACATTAATTAACATATACACAGTGGCCCAAATGTCCGGTAACCGTGCTATTTTCTAGAGTTTTTGGGCCACCCCTTTTTAAATTCTGTTATTTAATTAAACCGGGTAAATTTAACAATTAAAAAAAAGGACCTTTATATTTAATTATCTTTTTCTTGAATTTTTTTTATTTATTTTTAAATAGCAAATCATTAACTGTGATAGATTATTTTGTAACGGTTCAAAGGTTAGAAAAAACTAATTTGTGATTTGTTTGTTGTTTTTTAAAAAAATAATTGTTTTTTTTTTGAAAATTCATGTAGTTAATTACGTTTAAGAATTAATTAATATTAATATTTTAAATTCTAATTTAAGCAATTAAAATATTAAGGAGGAAATCCTTGAACTTTCAGGGATGAAATTTGTTTATATTTTTCTTCCTGTTTTTAAAATAAATTTAAATATATTATATAATTCAATTTGGAATGTCTATTTTTATTAATTTAATTAATTATAATTATAATTATTTTTATTTTTATTTTACTGGAGATTATTTATTCAAGTCTGCAGACAGTAGAGCAATTTTCTTGGTGTGTTTTTGAAGGTCAAGTGTTTGGCGTAGGCTTTTTTTGGCTGCTCTCGCAAAGGAAATTAATCATAACACATTTGCGAGTAGAGGAAACACTTTTACTTTTTTTAAAATATTATATTTAAGACTATTTAAAATTGCATTTTATACGAATTATTTTATTGTCAATCGATGTTTATCTACGGTAAAAAGTAATTAGGACGAGAAACTTCAGTGGCGACATCTGCTGGATTTTATCGAAAACACTGCCGAAAACTTTTGTGAAACTTGTAACTGTAAAAAAAGGGGGCCCGAGAGAGGTGAATGGGGTCCGGATCACTCTTAAATGTAGGGCCTCACGCCTCTCCGATGGCCATAAAAGTATATGAATAAAATAAAATCAGAAGTACTGAGTGTGTGTTTCTTTTATAGAAAACTTAATTTTGGTCTTCTCTTTTGAGGCCTTCCCGGCTTTCTCCTGTATCTGGGCTTAGTCAAATATTGCATGATGTGTGTGTGTGTGTGTGTGTGTGTATAGGCCTATATATATTTTTTTTTTAGTGGAAGAAACGATGGATCGTATTGATAAGGATCGAAAATTGTAGACATGTTTATGTCTTGTGTTAATTGATTAGTGATAAGGAGAGAAATTTTGCCTACTAGAAATGTCAATGTATTATTTATCAAATGGAAATGTTGCAGAAAAATATCTCTATAGAAGAGATTACACGTGTATAAACTAGATGTATTTTAAGAACTGTTATATGAAAGGTGATCCAAAATTCAATTATTTCTTTGTAACATAATAATATAAAATACTGATTTTTTCCCCTCGGATATAATTTGCCTACAATTTTCGTGTAAATTTTGCCGGCAAAATGAAAAAATGAATCATTCTTCAGCAAATTCACTAAAATATAAAAGACCATTATTTTAAAGATTAGTTACATTCCATAATTAAGGCCCGAGAAAGGAGGTAGAGCCGTATCAATTAGAAATCTGAGGCCTACCTCGTATTTCTCTCCAAAGCCTTAAAATTGTGCGAATAAAGTCAATTAAACAAATAAAATAAAATCTAATCTATATTTTGTAACGCCATTTTTTACATAGAGGGGCCTCAAAATTAAGTCATTTATGTTAGACTGGAACTAAATGGTCCTGCTGGCACTCTCTATCTGAGTTTACCCAGTGGCACGTTATCCTATAGACCAAAAGAGCAATTGCCTGGGGCCCCAAACTAATCTTTTATAAGAAAATATTTCCTCAAAAAATTCCCTCGATGAAACATATCTGAAATCATCACTAGTATATGGGGTCTCTAATTCATGGACCCTATTAAGCTATAACGCACCATTGGGCTTACCCGTAACGTCAGAGGGCCGGTCTTTCCTAGGCCCCATACAAGCTTCGGTGCCCCTAGTTGCATGTTATAAAGAGAAATAAAAAATAACAGTAATAAATACTATAATTTACTAGTGGAGTCTCTCCTTACGGGCAGCAAAGTATGAATTTAGGGGTATAGTGTATGAAAGAGTCTGTATACTATTGCAGATATGTACACAATGTTCTCATTTTTAATGGCTGCTCTAATTTCACATTATATCACCGACGTGGTAAAGGGCCAATCCTGTCTACCAATCTGTAGAGTAGGCTCAGGTTCGAGTTTGACCCCAGAAATTTAAATAAGAACCAAATGAATCGGGCTCATCGTTATTGTTTCAACATCTTTCAGAAACTATGGTATATATTAATTGAAAGAGGTTTTCAGATTGTCCGACTTAGTTTGACTAAACGGCTGGGGCTAAAAATACGGTTCAGGTATCAAATTAAAGCTTTTATCCTGTAGGTGATGGCACTGAAGAGAGATTTGAGAAAGATACAATGGTTCAACCGTGGCGAAGTGGCAAAGGTACAATGGTAAGTCTATAGGTCAAATGATAGATACTGTTAACGTTATCCCGAGCCATTATTTTATGTTTTGTACTTTTATTATTATAAAATACTAAGGTCAGTAAATATACAATTTAGTTAATAAAACCATTATTTTTATCAACCTCTTTCAACTTAACCTCACCATTTCCCCACCCTCTCAAAACTGGACACGTGTAGATAGCTTTTATAAAAATAAAAACCCAACTCAATTACAATAGTAGTGTTCGGTATGTCAATCGTACTTCCTAAATGCTTTCCTAAACTTTTCAGATAAATCTCTTTAAAGTCATGTAATAAGATGTAATATAGGAAGATGTATACACCAAGGTAATGGAAAATGATTTGAAAGTGATAAAAATTTATGCGTTTTAATTGAAGGAAAATGAGATAAGAACTAATGATTTTAAGTATAGTCATAAAATGACTAATCAGTAAGGTAAACAGGTCGATATTTATACATCAAACATAAACATTCAGTTTTTCAAGCATGAGTCATAATCCAATGTTCTCTTCAGATACGAACCATAATTGTGATCAAAGAGCTAATAATTCTATTACTTGATTTCATAAATTTATTCAATTAATAATTCACATTTTGTATAAATATGGTGAAGTTGCGTCAAAATCTTTACTATGCCACGGGCGCCCATACGTTGGGACACATGAGGCACGTGGCACGGTAATTCTCATTGTATGTATTGTTAATTTAATGAGTAATATCGATTAAGATATTGAGTTTTAAGATAAATCAAACGTGAATCATGCCATAGGGTCAGTGCAATTTAAATAATTGGCGATACATTTGTTGTAATTGTGTTTTTTGTCCTAGATCTTGAACTTCATGAAGAGATTCGGTAGATTTCCAATTGGTTTGAATATCCGGGGATTCTTTTACATCAAAGAGACATTCCCTATAAGAATTCGAGATATTGACATATGACTTTCTTCTATCACTCCACCATGTCGATCTTTTACTACCAAAATCCAATAGCATCAGTGCACAATATAGACAATCTATCGTGTTAATTGTCATTTCTAAATCATTAACCTATCTTGAGATATTATAATATGTTAGGATTTGCAATACAATCTATATCTATAAATGAGGATGTTTGTTTGTTTGCTATACACTCTTAGGCCGTTCGACCAATTTCTACGAAACTAGGCCATTCTGTTAACATACAACTAACTTAGATAACGACTGCATATCATCCCAAAACATCTATTGGTTTTTTATATATGAATTAATATATGCATATATTCATGTGCTGATTTTTACATGTAACGCCATCTATTGGAAACAAATTTTAAAAATAATAAAATAAATATAATTTATACAAATATGGATATAATTTAAGAAGTTATTTTACTTTCAGTTTGGACTGATGTTCGTGTACAGTTAGTAAATGCAACTAGTCCTTAAAATTTCAATATTTAATATCGATTTTCCTCTAACTCCGTTCTGGAAATTAACAAAGGACACACAAACAAATAACAGACCGATGACAGATCTGTAGTTTAAAAATTACAGAAAAATAATGGATATTTAAATAATGTAACGCTCTTATATTATGTTTTCATTTTGATTTTACGCACGATAGAAGACAGCAAAATGGGGAAGATAAATAATGAGTCACTCTACCTCTCTGGAGTAATGGAATCGAAACCGGGAGATTTTTCATGGGGAGTTTGTTTCGAATATTTCGAGCCTCGTCCCTCATCTTTCGACTATCTCTATTACAATTTTTGCAGAAGTCGTGATTAGAAAGAACCTCTGAACACTTTCAGGAGGCAGGAGACAAAAGTAGGAAAGAAAAACCCGAAAGATATCTATTGAATTTAGATTAGTATTTCTCAAACTGTTCGGAATACTGCTACTTCTTAGTGCGAGTATTTTTTTTTTTTTTTGCTGGCTATACACTTCTTTGAAAATAAATTTTTCTCTTCTCTGTCTTCTGACACCCGAACCTCCCCTTGCAATCAAGAAAAACCTTCGAGAAATACTGATTTATATCAGTAATACATGTATAATTAGTGGAACACTGAAAATTTGATTTAGGGTGGCCGAGTTGAACAGATAAAAAACTTTCTAATACGAATTCAATAACCTTACGTAACAATGAATTCAAGAGTAGTTTAAAAATAAAAGACACGTCAAAATGTAAGTAACGAGCAATTATTATATTTATTGTGACATCGTCGCAATGCTGGACTGCAATTTTTTAATTTATTTAATTTAAAACGTATGCTATCCACCTCAAATTAGTAGTGTCTTGCCTGTGTATATTATACTTTTCCTTTAACGATAGAGTCGAGCGTGTCCTCTAACTCCTTTCAGGGGAAAATATTTAAATACTGGACTGTGAATGTATTAGGTTACAAATCGTTTCAGTTTTTAAAGAATATCTGTGTGATGTCTTACACAAACGTAGCTGACTGAATATTCGCCCAACAGGTGCATAAGAAGCTGGTAATATCATCAATAAACTCTACAGTTTTTCAAGATTTTTGAAACAAACTTTTCAGCAGCATGTTTTAAATTAAATATTTCTGACCAGTAGGATCTGACAGGAAGAAAAGGGAATGATGAGAATTACATACATTTAATTATGGAAAAGTATAGAAATGTTAAACCATGTGTTAAGATAGGATAGATTTAAAGTGTTACAAAAAAAAGGTTTAGGATTTAGGGTGGTTTTAGAATTTATCAAGGTTAACGCCACATTTTTTTAATTAATTATTAATATTAGGTAAATTATTGTAGTTTGTAGTGAGAAAAGAGCTATGATATATGTTATTCACAATTTATATTGTGTTTATTAATTTAATGAGATAGGAAAAGATTAAAGTTGAGCCAGAAAATGTTAGGAATAGGTTAGAGAGGGGTTAAAAGTCAGTAGATTTAATTCTTGGATTTCAAATATAGACTGATAAAGGAAAAAGAGGAAATTCCAACTATTTAGACAACATATTCAACATATTTATAAGCACATAACTTAGAGATGATGAGTTAGAGGTTGACAAATAAAACAGGTAAATGTAGAATGGCAAGAGTTCAGACAATATTATTAGATATTGACAGTGATAGTGATTAGTGATGACATGGAGACAAAAAAAATACATGTGTGATATTTTAAACCTATATAAATAAAGAACAGATTTAGTATGCCATCAATAAATCTTCATTCATATTCTACTTTTCATAGTGCAAAATATTATATAAATTACCAAAATATTTAAAGCCAATGTGAGTGTAATTTCAAAAATACAAAACTATTTCATCCCAAATGCTATTTCTCGCTGAACTAAATCAAGTAAAATTGTATAGCGCACTTTATATAAAGTCAATAAATTATTTAAGAAATAGTTTGTCTTTATCTGAATTAAATTTCAATGGGTATTTAAATGTATCAGAAGATAAGCTACCGTTTTCCTAATTTTATTGTCATTCATATGTAATAAAACAAAACAGTAAAATGAAAATTTTACCATTTCCTATTTATTAAACAGATATATTATACAGGAACATTATATATGAATTTTTCATTTACAATATGTAGGAATATAACAGTTTCAAACATTATAAAAGTGCCTCTTGTCTCGAAAATTGTTGAAACTAATATTTCAAATATTATAGTAGAGATAACAAAGACTTGTCACAATGTAAGATGGCCGATCCGGGAGAGATAGGGGGCTTGAAACCCACTTCACGGCACCTGTGTAAGGTTGCCGTCTCCTAGGTGGGATCTGTTAATCCCTAAGGGAAGGTTGTATGTGGGCGGTGACGGAGGAGGCAAATGACGACAAATGTTTTACACAAGAAAGCCGTTTATTTCTTAACATATATGCTTACATCGGCAATCGACAGTCCTTCACTAGATTCTTCCCTTGAAGATGCGGAGTGTGAGAATTTCGGCGTCGGTCGTAGCCCCGGGGCGGACGTGATGCTGTTGCTGATCACGGCGGACGATCGGAAGATATAAGCGGCGGAGTCCACAGTTCTTTGCGACGACATACTACAAGAGAAGTCACTACCTTTCGTGGAGTCGGAGGAGAGCCCCCTTGACCTTGATTTTCCGATTTTTATAGTTTTTCTCTTCCACTATTCGGACTTCCGATTGGCCCTTCATCCCCTTTCTCGCTTCCCGATTGGTCTCTCTTTTGTTTTGGGATAAACTGAGACAGCCTAAGGTCACGGGAAATGTCCGATTCCAGGTGTCTGCTCGACGCCGTTCTGTTGATTGTTGACAAAATTGCAAGACTCGCGCTCATAATTTAGCTCCGTTACTCGCGATTTCTGTCATCTGGGTACTCGAACNCAGATCCTGACATCCGAAGGATCTTGCAATCCCGAAGACAGTTTATCGAAAAGTCATTTAGTAACACAGTGAGCGGTCTTCGACTCGAACACTACAGGGTTTATTCTCGCCGTGTTTTCACAATTCTGTTTATTAACTTAATTAGATAAAGGGAGATTAAAGTTAAGCCAAAAAAAGTTAGGCATAGGTTAGAGAGAGGATTAAAAGTCAGTAGATTTTATTCTTGGATTTCAAATACAGACTGGTAAAAAAAACGAGGAAATTCCAACTATTTAGACAACATATTCAACATATTTATAAGCACTTAATAACTTAGAGATTATTAGAAATGATGAGATAGAGGTTGACTAATAAAACAGGTAAATGTAGGATGGCAAGAGTTCAGACAATATTATTAGATATTGACAGTGATAGTGATTAGTGATGACATGGAAGCTAAAAGAAAGACATGTTAGTAATATTTTAAATCTTCATTCATATTCTACCTTCGATAGTGCGAAATATTATATAAATTACCAAATTATGTAGAGCCAATGTCAATTTAATTTCTCATGTCAAAAATACAAAATAATTTCATGCCAAATGCTATTTCTCACTATACTAAATGAAGTAAATTTGTATAGTCCACTTTATATAGTGTTAAAGTTAATAAATTATTTAAAAAAATAGTTTGTCTTTATCTAGATTAAATTTCTATGGCAAGCAAATTAACANCGCGATTTCTGTCATCTGGGTACTCGAACAATCATATGCAATGATTTATCTCTCTTAAATCTTTCCCTCTTTTCAGAAATTGTTTCCCTAGATTGACTGTTTATGAGCGCTGGGGTCAAAGTTCTACCTGCATATGACCACTTGTCTCTGACTTATAACTTTTCACTCTGACATCGACAGTTCGTTTAACACGTGTTCGAGTCATCCGAGACTCGTTGTCTACATTTTGTGCCGCGTTGTTTAAGTTATGGGATTTTTCCTCCCCCTCTCACTTTTAATCTATCGTTATTATTTAATCATAAGAATATCGCGATTTACATGATTCGGACCTCGGTTGAGTCCTCACAACAATGCTACTAGTAACATTAAAATGAGAGAAGATTGCATTCTGATGATAGAAGTGTCATTTTTATGTTACCAGAGCAGTGTGATAACTCTACTACAGTATTTGAGATATTAGTTTTAAACAGATCTCTATTTAAAACCTGAATAAATTAAATCGAAAATAATTTTTATTTTTGATTTAAACCAAGGCATTAACTATACTTGAGAGCATAGAGAAAAAACCAGGTTATCTATCTGGTAATAGCATCAGATCGCAGGCTAGTTTTACCCTAGATTTACCCTAAATATGAAACTACACTAAACATTACCCTGAGAAGTTGAAATTACCCAAGAAACGACAGCACTGGTTTTTTCCCTCCTCTCTGGATTATAGTACTACTAAGCACCACTGTGCATAAAACTACTAATAAATATTCACATTCCATTTAAATTTAATTGAAAAATGATTAACATACTATTAGCAATAACGATTTCATTACGATTTTATTAATTTTCTAAGGAATTTAAATTGCATGTCATAACAAATACATTATCGATCTGCATTAAATGCATTACATGCAAAACGAGTTTGCTTTTATGAGTTATGAGAAAAAATCATTAAGAATAATAGTGTTTTGGGCTATCAAATTTTATTCGAAAACTATAAGTTATAATAGCTCAGAAAATTTAAGTGCACCCATCAGCTTTTCGCTTTCGATACCAGTAATTTACGAGAATTATAGTCTATATACCAATATCCATTATCTTAAAAATTTAAAACATGCAAGAAATGTTAATTTGAACATTTCAACGTAACTCACTAAAAGATTACACAGAGCTTTGCATCTGACGAGAGTGAATCTGCACCACAAATCTATACACATGGAGAATTTATACTTTATCCACAAAATTTCTCGTATATCCGGGATCAGTTACATCGAAGAACAAAATTTACAGAAAACAAATCTACAATCCAAGTTATACGCATTCTATCAGTGCATTATCGTAACTTTTCTTTGTTTTAATCTTTTATTGTTTTCTTTTCTCATGTTTGGCATTGATATTATTTGTAAAGATTGCGTAAAATTCTTATCAAATTCAAATAATCTCTTATTATCGATCGAAATTATGATACTTGTATTTTACATTTTCCTTTTCGGTTTTTTTCGAAGAAATAGTTTTCCGGATCCGAATGAATATCTTTTTGCTATCGATTATAATGTCGCTGGAAAAGTGCTTATTCTGTCTATTCTCGTATTTTTCATTTGGGTAACATTAACTGTAAGTCGAATATTATGCTTGGATTTCTATCTTTACCCTTCTTTCAAAAATGCATCTTTACTGGAAATTCTTTTCTGTCATATAAATATATCTCTTGTATTTATATACAGAAATAGTTTTTCTCTGAGCTTTGCCTTAATTTTGATCATAACAGGTATTTCCTTACATCATTCATTTCAGCGTTTGCAGCATATTTTCATTCGGATCGTTGGAAAAGTAAACAGAAATGCTAATCAATTTGAAAAAGTCATTCAGAAGCACTTTCAATTATGGTTTTTCATTCAGAAAATAAATGAAACTGGACAGATTCTTTTTCCCATTTATTACGGCTTTTGTATTTATTTTACTTGCTTTTCTTTGTTCATTGCAATTAATTTTGATTTACAAGCAGGTATGAAAATATTTTGGATAATCTTGTCCATTCTATTGTTATTTTTAGTACTTTTAATTGCTTATGGACTATCCAGAATTACTGCAGCGGTGGGTTAATGTCTATTATTATATTTAATATTGTTAATAAATTTCGTTGAATAATAAAACGCTTTCTTTTTGTTTTAGGTTTATGGTAATTACTGTGATTGCAATGTTCTTTCTAATGTTGAGTTTCCTGTTACCTACAAGTTGAAGGTAACATGATTTTTATTTCTGATAACAATAGACGTCGTGTTGAAGTGTCTCTTTTGTGTTTTAGATCTTGAACTTTATGAAAAGATTTGCGAGATTTCCAATTGGTCTGAATTTCGGAGGATTCCTTTTCATCAAAAAAACATTTGTTATAAGGGTAAGTTATTGCCTGAAAATATTATTGTAGTTTCTAACAGCAATTCACCAATTAAATATACAAAATAGATTTTCAAAATATGGCTATTAATTAGATTAATTGATATAGGATTTAACCATTTTGCTTATAGAAATAATTTAAAAAATAGAAAAAAATCCAAAAACGAGTTGATTATTATTCCCAGCTGTTATAAAAATTAATTTGTAAATTTTATATATTATTAATTATTATAAAATGGCAAATATTTGAATTTTGAGGGTAGCGATAAGTTTTATGAACGTTATAAATTTAAATAACGATTACGTTTTTCAGTCGACCTTCGTGGAGATATAGCATATTTCTCTCTATATCTTGCCATAGTCTATACACATGAACTATGAAAATTCAATATTATTAGTGCTCGTTATAGGCAGTCTACAAAGCAAAATTGAACTTCTCGATTATTAACGCATCTTGGTGCCAACACACAAACATGCAAACGCACACATATAAATCCACAAATTTTCTTTTTTTTTTCGAATTTAAAAAGTCTCGTAAAGGTGAAGAATATCAAAAATCTGTTAAGGTCAACTTTGAAACCATTCCAATACTTTATCGTGTTAAATACACAATAAGCCAGTGAATGTGTAATATTAAATTTATAGAAGGTTTATACTTATGAGAATGGACAGGACAAAAGAAAACTCGGGTACATCAGTTAGTATGCATTTACAATGGCGTATTTCTATTGTTTACTTTCGTATGTGAAAGAATAAAAACATTTTTTTTTGTCTGTTTCATACCCCAGAAAGTTCCGTGTTGTTAGTGAAGAAGATTTACAGGATGGCAAGGCGGCCGAGGCTATCATTGTTTTCACGAATGTCCAGAAATTTTTTATGGCATTCATCTGTCATGCTCCCATGTTAAGCCTGGCCGAACCCACAATGGGTATAATCATAAGTTCATCTTAGTTTCTACAGGGTGGAAAGAATAAACATTAAAAAGAATGAAACCTTTCAATATTTAAATACAATTCAATATTATAATGTTATATTTGAAGTTGTAAGCTTATTATAATATAATTATTATTACTATTTTCAGGTAATCAGTGCACTTTACTCACTGCTAAATTCTCTTATTGAATTAGAAAGATCGACAAATATGAAGAAATGCAGACACGTGTTGAATAAAAGTGGAAATTTCTCTATGATTAACAGAGAAACATACTCTAAATAAATATTCTGATATTTCTAAGTAATATCAATAATGATGTTGTCTGTCGCCTTTTTCTTAATTTTATAGAATATTAAACAGAAAAAAATAAAAAGTATGTCAACGCTAACGTTGTTACTCGGTTTGCTGCTGTTCTAGGCAATTGATATTCGGAGTTAAATATCTGTTTCTATTGGTTTACGAATTAAGAAGAAGGCGACGGAATACATTTATAATTTGATTCTTAATAAAACAATTAATAATGTTTTTCTGTTTTATGTAAGAATTGCGAATGTATCACTGATAATCCTGTATTGTATCAATAATTGAACAATTTTTATTTAAAAATATTTACTGATTGACAAATAGCTGCAATTAGACTCTGATCACCGTCAGTCTGAAGTCCATTCAGTAGAATATTTCATAGAACTTTAAATTGTCGAACGAAATTGAAGAATATATCACTACAAGTGTGTTTTTCCCTGTATTAATAGATTTATGTTTTAAAATGTTACATTTTGCTGGATATCATAAAATAGCAATTGAAATTACAATATATAGATATCAAAATAAAACTTCTCGGTTATTACAATAAAAACTATTTTAAGATATAAGAATGTCGAAATTGCAAGAATACGACGTATGTGTACGAAAACCAAAAATGCTTGGCTTGAAATGTAAACATAGGGTGCATTTAGATAGCAAGCAGCTAAGCAAGCTAATCGTATACTTTGTTTCATATCAAACGGATGCTGTCATAAGGTTTGCTTCTTTAGCTATTCGTCATGTATAGGCCTACGTCTGAATCTTGTCTTTCGATCATACTGCCTTGATGATCGATACGTAAAAAAATGGCGATAGTTTCAGAAATATACAATCACTAAATCACAGAATAAAGTTTATCCATTGTATTTTGAAGTCACCGATAAGGGTTTTGTATGTTTGTAACTCTCTGTCCTGAGGAGAATAAGAGAGATTGTATAGTATCCCTATCGTAGGTTTGACTAGGCCGACTGTGGAGAGGTCGGTTGTGAAAGACGGGTTCCTTTATGTTAGACCCAAGCTATCCGAGCCACGCTTTCCATCAGTGGCGGGCTGTCCAGTGACGCTGTGAAACTGCCGCATTCCTTGTATTTTCTAAAACATAAATACATATTGTGCAATTATTTACACATTTTAATGTACTCTAAGTTTATTAATTAATTAATTAATTAATAAACTTAAAAAAATTAATTTTAAGTAACTACTTAAAATTAATAATTTTTTTTATAATCGCATTATGTATTTTATTGCAAATTTCTATGCATGTTGAAAGACAACGATAAGATTACTATTGTATATTCGAATATAAATTTGTATGGGCATATTTCCAATGGAAGCGCTGTACTAACCTCTGGCGGTTTAGCTGGTGGATGCTTAGACATAAAATATATTATAATTAACGCCGATGTGAAAAATTATATAAATGTATATTATCTACAAGTCGACCCCCCTATAACACTGTTGATAATTCCGTTTTATATGAATTCCATGTTTTACGAGTCACTTAGATTTTACAAATACGTGAGCCGTTCACAGCCCGGCATACGTATTTCTAAAATCTAAGCGACTCGTACAACATGGAATTCATATAAAACGGAATTAACCACAGTGTTATAGGGGGTCGACTGTATATACATGTATATAATTTTTACAATACAAACTACTAGTGCATCTGTTGAGTGCAGCTTTTCAACTATAAACCGAATTGATACATTCCAAAAGAACACTCAGTCAGAGAAAAGATTGTCGTCACTACCGTTGCTTTCAATAGAAAATAAGCTTTTTAAATACAGTATTTTGATGGAGTAAACGACGGGTGATTTTTATGATAAATAATTCGAAAGAAGGACGTCATTTTATTTATTTTAGAGAGATTATCATCATTTTCAAACTTATAAAATTGAAATAATGCAATTTTCTGAGTAATTTTTTTCATTT
>NW_019385533.1:52075-60434 GCF_000671375.1 Centruroides sculpturatus | reverse complement strand
GTTACTTTGGTAGCATCATTTACAACTAAATTTAATGAATGAGAGAGATGCACGAGGTACAGAAAAAGCTCTAGAATTTATTTTCCTTAAATTTACGATTTATGTATCCGTTTGTCATAAAAATTTGTCTTTCCACTTTTTCCCGAGACTACAAATATTCGAGTACAAAGTAACCGGTTTCGACTTATTTCTACTTAAGAAGTAGTTAAATAATTAAGCGATTAGGGAATTGGTGACATAAACAAAACCCTGACGAAGAGCCGGAATATTACTTAAACAAAAGCTTAACCGAACCAATCTATAGCCGAGTACAGTGGGGATTGATTTCTTCGAAATTCTTTATTACATGTAATAAAGATATAAAACAACACCTGGTCTTAAAACGAATTAGTTAGAAAACAAAAGAAGAACAATCTATTAAGTTTAACATATTTAGACTTTTACAGCTATGGTGAGAAACGTTTAAAATTTACAAGAACCCTGTCGCGTCTTTTGAGGTATATTAGTGATNACTGCCTTCTAGGTCAAACTGGCCCGCAAAATACTTAACACATGATTTATAAATAGGCCCACTTTTTGTATATTTGAAATATGCAAAATATTTTTGGCTCCCCAATCAAAAATTATGTACACCACTGATTTACATGACAGAAATTTTCGTGTTTACCTTTATGTTCATGAACACCTTTATGTGTTGTTTCTTAAGAATTTTTATGATTTCCGTATGTTCATTCTTATATTCAACACGATGCCATTAATCTTTAAGAATTTTTATATTTGCCTTTTGTAATTTTTTGAATAAAAATGTATAATTTTAATTAATTATCATTTCTTCTTTCATACGGAACTAATAAAATTTTTAGTTTGAAATTATATGTTTTAATTTTGAGTTTTTTTTTGTTAAGAGTTTCATTAAATTATTTTTAAATTATTGGAAATTTAGAATATTATTTGCTTAATAATTAAATAAACTAAGAATTTATATAATTTAAAAATATATATATTTACACAATAATTTATCAGTTAGAATCCCTCTTTACGACTTATACTTTTACGACAGATAATAGATTTCTATAATAACTGTAAGAAATATAATTTTTATTTGACATCTCTTCGTGATATATATTATTTTTATAATGGATTTCCAGCAACGTGATCTTAATTTATAAAATTCAGCTCATGGGTAATAAAAGATCCCACTTTTGTGGCTCTTTAACAGGAACTAACTAAACCATAGAAATGTCATCTATTGTTATGTAATGAATTGATAATTCTATATTTTATCATGATGAATCGAACGATATGAATTAAAAATTACGTGTATGAGAAGCAAAGTTTGAATTGTAGATGCAAATTGAAACTCTATCGGAATATGGCGGAACATTGTTCATATTGCATTTGCGCAGTGAAAGAACACATGTAGATTAGATAATTTGGCTTATTTTATTAGTCTATAAAATGTAGGCAAGTTGCAGGAATCGCTTCATAATTCCTCAGCATCTAACAGGTAAGAGATATCAAGTTAAAATTTCTAAAATAACCTAGTAAGTTAATTACACTTTCTTATGTGAGAAATATACTAATTTCTATATAACGAAATAAATACTATAAGTTATAGATTATTCTTATTGTTATCTTAGGAGAAAAGGACAGCAGGAATGATTTACATCTTCATAATTTCTTTGATGTGTGTTGTGTTCGAAGTTAATGCTTACAAAGCTAAAATCAGAGTTCCTAAAGTTAACGGTAAGTTGAAATTAATTTTAGATGTTTATTATAATTTAAAACATTAAATTTATTAAATATAAAATAAAAAATTTGTGTTTGAAATAAATTCTCTGATCGTGCAATCTTCATTTAAACAAATTAAATATATATTTCATCAGAAATAATGTTGCATGGTCATGTTATTTAACAAAANAAAACATTACAAATGCTTGTCATTTAATATCTTACACATATCTATATATATATATATATATATATATATATATATAGATATAGATATAAATTATTATTAAATTATTCTTGCGATAAAATACATTGAAGTATATAATTTTGTAATTATTTAACATTCTTTGTACTTTCCTATTTGTTTTTGGATACATTAAAGAACTTTTTGAAAACATACATTAAGGTTCCATATTACCACTCGGTTTTCCCTAAGGCTACTTTCTGACGATTTGTACAGAAGCCTTCAAAAACCATACTTATGGTTTCAGTAACGAAAAATTCAACTAGAACATTTAGTTTAATAGTTACCGGTACTTTTCGCACACAAAATATGTATGTAGTTACAATTCACTATAATGAAAATCAAGTTCTATAATACCACCTTCTCTTTTACTATTAATTAAATTAATTAAGCATCACTGTGCATAAAACTACTAATAATTATTCATATTCCATGTAAACATAATTGAAAAATGCTTAACATACTATTACGAATATATTCTTAAAAAATTAATTTCGATCGTACCAACTTTCTAAGAAATTCAAATTGCATGTCATAGAAAATAAATTTCCCATCTGCATTAAATGCATTACATGCGAAATGAGTTTGCTTCATAAAAGTTATGAGCAATAATTATTAACATTAATTTTATTTTGGGCTATCAAATTTTATTCTAATCGAAAACCCTAAGTTAAAATAGTTCGGAAGCTTTAAGTGCATCCATTAGCCATTAGCTTTTGTAATCAGTAACTTACAATAATTATAATTTTATTGACTAACATCTATTATCTTAAAAATTTAAAACATGCAAGAAATGTTAATTTGACCATTTCAACGTAACTCACTAAAAGATCAGATAGAGCTTTGCATCTGACAAGAGTGAATCTGCACCATAAATCTATATACATGGAGAATATACACTTTACATACAAAACTTCTCGTATATTCGGGATCAGTTACACCGAAGAACAGAATTCACAGAAAACAAAACTACAATCCAAGTTATACGCATTCTATCAGTACATTATCGTAACTTTTCTTTGTTTTAATCTTTTATTGTTTTCTTTTTTCATGTTTGGCATTGATATTATTTGCAAAGAATGCGTAAAATTGTTATCAAATTCAAATACCCTCTTATTATCGATAGAAATTATGATACTTGTATTTTACATTTTCCTTTTCGGTTTTTTTCGAAGAAATCGTTTTCCAGATCCGAATGAATACCTTTATGCTGTCGATTATAATGTCGCTGGAAAAGTGCTTATTCTGTCTATTCTCGTATTTTTTAGTTGTTTAACAATAACTGTAAGTGAAATGTTATACGTAGATTTTTATCTTTATCCTTCTTTCAAAAATGCATCTTTACAGGAAATTCTTTTTTGTCATATAAATACATCTCTTGTATTCATATACGGAAATAGTATTTCGATGAGCTTTGCCCTAATTTCGACGATAATAGGTATTTCGTTACACCATTCATTACAGCGTTTGCAGCATTTTTTCATTCGGATCGTTGAAAAAGTAAACAGAAATGCTCATCAATTTGAAAAAGTCATTCAGAAGCACTTTCATTTATGGTTTTTCATTCAGAAAATGAATGAAACTGGACAGATTCTTTTTCCTATTTGTTACGGCTTTTGTATTAATTTTACTTGTTTATCTTTGTTCACTGCAATCATGTTTGATTTACAAGCAGGTATGAAATTATTTTGGGTAATCTTATCCATTCTAATGATATTTGTGGTACTTTCAATTGCTTATGGACTATCCAGAGTTACTGCAACGGTTAGTAAACGTCTATTATTATATTTAATATTGTTAATAAATTTTATTCAATAATAAAACGCTGTCTTCTTGTTTCAGGTTTATGGTAATTACTGTGATTGCAATATTCTTTCTAACGTTGAGTTTCCTCTTACCTACAAGTTGAAGGTAACTTGATTTTTATTTCTGATAACAATAGACGTGATGATTGAGTGTTTTTTTTTTGTGTTTTAGATCTTGAACTTCATGAAAAGATTTGCGAGATTTCCAATTGGTCTGAATTTCGGAGGATTCCTTTTCATCAAAAAAACATTTGTTATAAGAGTAAGTTCTTAATTTAAAATATTATTATAGTTTCTAACAGCAATTCACCAATTAAAGATACAAATTCGATTCTTAAAATATAGGTATCAATTCGATTGTTTGTTGTAGTTGAATTTAATTGATTTTCCTTAATATGAAAAAAAAATCAAAGAAGTTGCTTATTATTTCTAGCTGTTATAACAATTTAAATTAATTTAATTGTTAACTTTTGAAATGCTAATACTTGAATTTTCAGAGTAGAAATCAGTTTTATAAACGTTATAAATTTTAATAACGATTTAGTTTTTCAGTCGACCTCTGTGGAGTTATCGCACATTACTCCNTTGTTTTCGTCGTAGAGATTGTCATCGAATGGCGATCGCGTGCTTTCTGATAAATTATTTTTTTTTGCGAAAAATTCGCTGAACTTTAGAGACATCATTAATATAAATATAATTTTTATGGACGTTAAGTAATAAATGATTTTTGGTAGGTACGCTGCTCGTTTAAACTCAACGGTTTGTGCAATCCTGTTGCGAACGAGTCAGCGATGACGTTTTACCGAATTATAGGAGTTTTTTTAGCATGTTTGTACGAATACTGTCGCAACTTTTTCGCCGTGATATAGGAATCCGAACTATAGGAACCCGTGTTATGGGGGAGTCGACTGTATTACATTTCAATTTTAGGAGTTTTCCAAAACAATGATACCATTTTAAATTCTTGTAATTATGTTACTTATTCTCTGAGAACGTTGTAATGTCCATTAAAACATTAGAAAACTGTCCACGTTTGACATTTTTTTTATTACAATTTCTCAATGTGTCACAAGGCACACATCCCAGCAATACTCAAATTCTTCCCCCAATCGCTATAACATATCCGTTGTCACTTCTCTCACAAAAACCACAATTCTTCAGTTCATGAATATTATCCACGTTGTGCAATGATGAGTGATGTTAACTTTGTGAATTGCAGAATACAAAACGCCTTCTCTCCATTTTCTTTTACGTCGTTTCCTAGAAATAGTGTACAGTAGATGAGAGTTAAAACTCGCACAGTTACTCTATTGATTGATGTAAAATACATCGAATACTTCTCAGATAATAATTAACATAATTACAGTAATATAAATGATGGCATCCATTTTGAAACACTTTGTATATATAATGTATACACAAAGTGTAAAATGTAATGGCCCAAATTAAACTTGATATTTCCCAGCTGACTACAGCAAAACTGTTCATCAGAAAATCATGAAAGTTTGAGAATACCATAATGAAATGATGGGAATTTTTTCTAGAGTAAAATAAATGAGTTCTAATAACTACCACTACAGGGCGTTGTACGGCTTTGTACAGAATATAAGAATGAGCCACACAAGTTATCTGTCTAACCTGAACAAACCGTGTTAAAATCATGATGACCACCATTGTCTGCTAACATCTGAGGACCCCAGAGCCAAAAATCGCAAGGATTGAAGTCTGAAAATCTTGCAGGTCAATTTGCCACTATTTTAGTTTAAAAAGCGCTTTCTAGTGGTTGTTTTCTGTAGAAAAAATTTCCATCATTTTATTCTCATTCTTTTATTGCATTCCAAAACTTTCATGACTTTCTGATAAATAGTTTTGGCTGTAGCCAGTTGGGAAATGTCAAGTCTAATTTGGGACATTTTGTACTTTTTAATGAAATTATAAGATATGAAAACATAAAATGATACTTGTAAGCTAGATCCAATATTGAATTTTAATGTTGACAGGGCTTTTAAATAATCTTAAATTAATATTTAATATACATAATGTTGCAAATACATAATATACAATATCAATATACATAAATCTATTGATGATAGAAGAAATGGAATCGCCATGTGGCAAGAATGAACAATAGAGTGACATTTAAAGTAACTGTATTTAACACACAGTTACTTTCAATGTCACTCTATTGTTCATTTTTGCCACATGGCAATTCCATTTCTTGTATCATCAATAGATTTTTTACCACGTTCCCTAAGATCTCATAGTCATAAGATGTCTTGTGTTCAACTTTACTTAAGCACATTATTCTTTCAATTGCTTATTGAATGGCTTTCAGAATTCCCTCTTTATGTTGGCCATAAAAAACAGTAATAAGAAAGTTGATTTTTATAAAAATTTAATTTATTTCTTTTAAAATTTAAATAGGAAAATGCGAGATTAATGGGAAATTGTTTAAACCTAGAGAAGAATATATGAATGAACAAAAGTGTGAAGTATGGACTTGCTTGAGAAAATCACCAAGAATAAATGGAAAAGTTGATAAGGAACATGCTCTCGTCGATGTATCAGGGTAAGTAAATCAGTTAAATATTACTTTTTATAAGCTTTTAAACAACGATGTATATTATGTTGGAACAGATGCGGGACAGCAACGATGTCGTACGGTAATGGTACTGAATGCAGCTATAAAATAACAACAGGAAAATATCCGGATTGCTGTTTTGGAGAATTAGAATGTAAGCAAGAAGGGTATAACGATATATCCGATTTCAAATAAATATATCTAAAATACATGTTAACGACCAAACAGAAGATACTGTGGTACTTTCTTATATAAACTTAATTCTAATATCTTAAAGATTAAATTTATTCATCAAATATTCAATAAACGTTACTGAAACTGATGTGAGTTACTGTGTAGAATATAATTATTCTTAATAAAATTTAATTTCGTGTCCATAGTTTATAGATACAGAATGTTTTAAAATGTTAATAAAATCCATGTGATAACTGTCATGTGTCAATATGAACAAAAGTCCCATGTAAAAGAAATTCGAGAACGAATAATTCTCGGGATTCTTGTACATGTGTACTTTTAACGGTTGTTTACATCAAACATCATTAAAAATAGTTTAATTATACATTTATTTGAAATAAAAAAATTGTAAAATACTCTAAATTGTTTGAGAAGTTAGTCTAAATATTTTTGAAAATGTTCAAAAATATTCTATGCTTACTTCGATTTGGTAGGTCTTGAGGTTCTAGGCTCTGCAGCCCCGGCATTTAAACAAAATGCCTTTTCTTGTATCAGCTAGTTGGACTTCAGCTTCTAGGCTATATCATCCCGTGGAGAAGTTTGATGAAATTGTCATGTAATAGTATTTGTATGCATTTTTTATGATTATAATGCTTTTCGAGTGGTCTTTTTTAACTCAGCTGGCCCATATTCAGGCGTTACAGACGTAGCGAAAACCCGGGAAACTAAACCTGGCCAGCTCTTCTTGTCGAGGCACGAGAACTCTCCTGTGTTCAGGGAACGGGACCTCTTGGCCATTGCTAGGTCTTCAAACGAAATGTTACATCGATGAAACACAACTCCTCCTGCAGAAAATAGTAGCAGAACACGAAGCAGCCGTCACATTAAAACAAATAACTTTTTCACATCAATATTATAAAAACAATAAAACTGACTGCAAGATTGATAAAAATAGTATACACGAAAAATAACATCATTGAACGAACAATTAAAGAATACTATTGTAAGAAGTTTTATAGAGAAAATCCCCCGAGGAGGAAGAAAAAGCAGGGGGCACTAGTAGCTTTTTTATAGAAAAGCAGAAAGATGGCTGCCTAGTCTTTGTACACAGTTAATAATTATAATTAAAATTAGTTCATAGTTTTTTTACCATTGCCTTCGAATTATTTCAAAAAACCTGTACACTCCATGAACAGGAGTCATACAACTATGCAAAAACAAAATATAATGATAATATTAATTTAAATAAAGGCATGATAAACGATGTATGCTGAAATAAGATAGTCCTTGTATAAACTTTTGTTATTCGTTAATCTGTCTACCTGTCATTCTCGGAATAATGGACACCCTATCGACTTGCCCATACGATTCGTGCGTTAGGACGCGATCTTTACCCCTCTTATCTGGTGTCAGATCCTGACATCCGAAGGATCTTGCAATCCCGAAGACAGTTTATCGAAAAGTCATTTAGTAACACAGTGAGCGGTCTTCGACTCGAACACTACAGGGTTTATTCTCGCCGTGTTTTCACAATTCTGTTTATTAACTTAATTAGATAAAGGGAGATTAAAGTTAAGCCAAAAAAAGTTAGGCATAGGTTAGAGAGAGGATTAAAAGTCAGTAGATTTTATTCTTGGATTTCAAATACAGACTGGTAAAGGAAAATGAGGAAATTCCAACTATTTAGACAACATATTTAACATATTTATAAGCACATAATAACTTAGAGATTATTAGAGATGATGAGTTAGAGGTTGACAAATAAAACAGGTAAATGTAGGATGGCAAGAGTTCAGACAATATTATTAGATATTGACAGTGATA
>NW_019385533.1:43053-49895 GCF_000671375.1 Centruroides sculpturatus | reverse complement strand
GTGAAAACAGCCATGTTCTTCTTAAATCAAATGATAAAAGACAATCAACTATATGAGTTGTGCCCAAACTACTGCCTTCTAGGTCAAACTGGCCCGCAAAATACTTAACACATGATTTATAAATAGGCCCACTTTTTGTATATTTGAAATATGCAAAATATTTTTGGCTCCCCAATCAAAAATTATGTACACCACTGATTTACATGACAGAAATTTTCGTGTTTACCTTTATGTTCATGAACACCTTTATGTGTTGTTTCTTAAGAATTTTTATGATTTCCGTATGTTCATTCTTATATTCAACACGATGCCATTAATCTTTAAGAATTTTTATATTTGCCTTTTGTAATTTTTTGAATAAAAATGTATAATTTTAATTAATTATCATTTCTTCTTTCATACGGAACTAATAAAATTTTTAGTTTGAAATTATATGTTTTAATTTTGAGTTTTTTTTTGTTAAGAGTTTCATTAAATTATTTTTAAATTATTGGAAATTTAGAATATTATTTGCTTAATAATTAAATAAACTAAGAATTTATATAATTTAAAAATATATATATTTACACAATAATTTATCAGTTAGAATCCCTCTTTACGACTTATACTTTTACGACAGATAATAGATTTCTATAATAACTGTAAGAAATATAATTTTTATTTGACATCTCTTCGTGATATATATTATTTTTATAATGGATTTCCAGCAACGTGATCTTAATTTATAAAATTCAGCTCATGGGTAATAAAAGATCCCACTTTTGTGGCTCTTTAACAGGAACTAACTAAACCATAGAAATGTCATCTATTGTTATGTAATGAATTGATAATTCTATATTTTATCATGATGAATCGAACGATATGAATTAAAAATTACGTGTATGAGAAGCAAAGTTTGAATTGTAGATGCAAATTGAAACTCTATCGGAATATGGCGGAACATTGTTCATATTGCATTTGCGCAGTGAAAGAACACATGTAGATTAGATAATTTGGCTTATTTTATTAGTCTATAAAATGTAGGCAAGTTGCAGGAATCGCTTCATAATTCCTCAGCATCTAACAGGTAAGATATATCAAGTTAAAATATCTAGAATAACCTAGTAAGTTAATTAACTTTCCTATGTGAAAAATATAGTAATTTCTATATAACGAAATAAATACTATAGGCTATAGAATATTTTTATTGTCATCTTAGGAGAAAAGGACAGCAGGAATGATTTACATCTTTTTAATTTCTTTGATGTGTGTTGTGTTTGAAGTTAATGCATACAAAGCTAAAATCAGAGTTCCTAAAGTTGACGGTAAGTTGAAATTAATTTTAGATGTTTATTATAATTTAAAACATTAAATTTATTAAATATAAAATAAAAAATTTGTGTTTGAAATAAATTCTCTGATCGTGCAATCTTCATTTAAACAAATTAAATATATATTTCATCAGAAATAATGTTGCATTGTCATGTTATTTAACAAAACATTCCCGGATCAATTCTTAAAAAATCTAGCAACGACTTGCCTAACTTTCCTTGCAATATTTAAAACTGCGTGTGATGCCATCTGTTATGATACCCCCTCCCCCAATATACAAACCATCTTGCAAAAGTTCAGAGGTTTTGGACAAAAAAGCACAGCTTCAAAGAAGGTAAATATAATCGTGCAAAACACATAAATACAGAAAAAACCGTCGAATTCTTTTTGCATTTTTCGTCTGATCGTGTGGGTGACAGTTATTTTTATTCATATGTTTAGAAACCACAGTACGTGTATACAATACCATACTTAAAAAATAAAAATCATTTTTACACAGACATTTTGAGTTTAAACAAGTATTTTTTAAATGTAGTTTTAATCTCCTGTTATAGTTGAATGAAAACAGAAAACAGAGCCTAATAAAGTCAACTAATTTTGAAAAGAATAGAAAATATACACATTGTATATACAGTGACATTTTGATTAGACACGATCATATTTTAAATGGAGCAAGTTTCATAAAGTAAATTACTATGTTTCTTAATACTATTCATTCCGTGATCAGTTTTATTATGTTTTACTAATTTTACATACAGTCGACCCATCAATAACACGGTAGATACGTTCCTGTTTTTATGAATCCAGCTTCTAGGAGTCAAGCCAATCGCAGTTCGGCACGTGGGCAGTTTACGGACTACGGCTGTTTGAAAGGTCTTCTTCCATAAAATTAATCGATTCTAAACTAATTCGACTCAACATTTCCATAACACGTATAGTTTTTTTGGGAATAATCCAAATAAACTATGCTGTAAACAAAAAGCTGTAGGATTACTTACCGAGTGTGCACCGTTCGACTACGCCGTTGCTTAAGCTTGTTTTCCTCGTGGACATTGTCATCGAATGGCGATCGCGTGCTTTCTGATAAATTATTTTTTTTTGCGAAAAATTCGCTGAACTTTAGAGACATCATTAATATAAATATAATTTTTATGGACGTTAAATAATAAATGGTTTTTGGTAGGTTTGCTGCTCGTTTAAACTCAACGGTTTGTGCAATCCTGTCGCGACATGAGTCGATGATGACGTTTTACCGAATTATAGGAGTTTTTTTAGCAAATGTTTGTACGAATACTGTCGCAATTTTTTCGCCGTGATATAGAAAACCGAACTATAGGAACCCGTGTTATGGGGGGGTCGACTGTATTACATTTCAATTTTAGGAGTTTTCCAAAACAATGATACCATTTTAAATTATTTTAATTATGTTACTTATTCTCTGAGAACGTTGTAATGTCCATTAAAACACTAGAAAACTGTCCAAGTTTCACATTTTTCTATTACAATTTTTCAATGTGTCACAAGGCACACATCCCAGCAATACTCAAATTCTTCCATCAATCGTTATAACATATCCGTTGTCACTCCTCTCACAAAACCCACAATTGTTCAGTTCATGAATATTATCCACGTTGTGCAATGATGAGTGATGTTAACTTTGTGAATTGCAGAATACAAAACGCTTTCTCTCCATTTTCTTTAACGTAGTTTCGTAGAAATAGTGTACAGTAGATGAGAGTTAAAACTCGCACAGTTACTCTATCGATTGATGTAAAATACATCGCATACTTCTCAGATAATAATTGACATAATTACAGTAATGTAAATGATGGAATCCTCATTGAAACACTTTGTATATATAATGTATATATATACAAAGTGTATAATGTAATGGCCCAAATTAAACTTGACATTTCCCAGCTGACTACAGCAAAACTGTTCATCAGAAAATCATGAAAGTTTGAGAATGCCATAATGAGATGATGGAAATTTTTTCCAGAGTAAAATAAATTAGTTCTAATAACTACCACTACAGGGCGTTTTACGGCTTTGTACAGAATATAAGAATGAGCCACACAAGTTATCTGTCTTACGTGAACAAACCGTGTTAAAATCATGATGACCACCATTGTCTGCTAACATCTGAGGACCCCAGAGCCAAAAATCGCAAGGATTGAAGTCTGAAAATCTTGCAGGTCAATTTGCCACTATTTTAGTTTAAAAAGCGCTTTCTAGTAATTGTTTTCTCTAGAAAAAATATCCATCATTTTATTCTCATTCTTTTATTGCATTCCAAAACTTTCATGACTTTCTGATAAATAGTTTTGGCTGTAGCCAGTTGGGAAATGTCAAGTCTAATTTGGGACATTCTGTACTTTTTAATGAAATTATAAGATATGAAAACATAAAATGATACTTGTAAGCTAGATCCAATATTGAATTTTAATGTTGACAGGGCTTTTAAATAATCTTAAATTAATATTTAATATACATAATGTTGCAAATACATAATATACAATATCAATATACATAAATCTATTGATGATAGAAGAAATGGAATCGCCATGTGGCAAGAATGAACAATAGAGTGACATTTAAAGTAACTGTATTTAACACACAGTTACTTTCAATGTCACTCTATTGTTCATTTTTGCCACATGGCAATTCCATTTCTTGTATCATCAATAGATTTTTTACCACGTTCCCTAAGATCTCATAGTCATAAGATGTCTTGTGTTCAACTTTACTTAAGCACATTATTCTTTCAATTGCTTATTGAATGGCTTTCAGAATTCCCTCTTTATGTTGGCCATAAAAAACAGTAATAAGAAAGTTGATTTTTATATAAATTTAATTTATTTCTTTTAAAATTTAAATAGGAAAATGCGAGATTAATGGGAAATTGTTTAAACCTAGAGAAGAATATATGAATGAACAAAAGTGTGAAGTATGGACTTGCTTGAGAAAATCACCAAGAATAAATGGAAAAGTTGATAAGGAACATGCTCTCGTCGATGTATCAGGGTAAGTAAATCAGTTAAATATTACTTTTTATAAGCTTTTAAACAACGATGTATATTATGTTGGAACAGATGCGGGACAGCAACGATGTCGTACGGTAATGGTACTGAATGCAGCTATAAAATAACAACAGGAAAATATCCGGATTGCTGTTTTGGAGAATTAGAATGTAAGCAAGAAGGGTATAACGATATATCCGATTTCAAATAAATATATCTAAAATACATGTTAACGACCAAACAGAAGATACTGTGGTACTTTCTTATATAAACTTAATTCTAATATCTTAAAGATTAAATTTATTCATCAAATATTCAATAAACGTTACTGAAACTGATGTGAGTTACTGTGTAGAATATAATTATTCTTAATAAAATTTAATTTCGTGTCCATAGTTTATAGATACAGAATGTTTTAAAATGTTAATAAAATCCATGTGATAACTGTCATGTGTCAATATGAACAAAAGTCCCATGTAAAAGAAATTCGAGAACGAATAATTCTCGGGATTCTTGTACATGTGTACTTTTAACGGTTGTTTACATCAAACATCATTAAAAATAGTTTAATTATACATTTATTTGAAATAAAAAAATTGTAAAATACTCTAAATTGTTTGAGAAGTTAGTCTAAATATTTTTGAAAATGTTCAAAAATATTCTATGCTTACTTCGATTTGGTAGGTCTTGAGGTTCTAGGCTCTGCAGCCCCGGCATTTAAACAAAATGCCTTCTCTTGTATCAGCTAGTTGGACTTCAGCTTCTAGGCTATATCATCCCGTGGAGAAGTTTGATGAAATTGTCATGTAATAGTATTTGTATGCATTTTTGATGGTTATAATGCCTTTCGAGTGGTCTTTTTAAACGTAGCTGACCCATATTCAGGCGTTACAGACGTAGCGAAAACCCGGGAAACTAAACCTGGCCAGCTCTTCTTGTCAAGGCTCGAGAACTCCCCTGTGTTCAGGGAACGGGACCTCTTGGCCATTGGTGGGTCTTCAAACGAAATGTTACATCGATGAAACACAACTCCTCCTGCAAAAAATAGTAGCAGAACACGAAGCAGCCGTCAAATTAAAACACATAACTTCTTCACATCAAGATTATAAAAACAATAAAATTAACTGCAAGATTTATAAAAATAGTATAGATGATTGCATTCTGATGATAGAAGTTTCATTTTTATGTTACCAGAGCAGTGTGATAATTCTCTGTTAAATGTACTATAGTATTTGAGATATTAGTTTTAAACCGACCTCTATTTAAAAGCTGGATAAATTAAATCGAAAAAAATTTTTATTTTCGATTTAAACTAAGGCATTAAATGTACTTGAGAGCATAGCGAAAAGACTAGTATATTTATCGACTCTGGTAATAGCATCAGATCACAGGCCAGTTTTACCCTAGATTTACCCTAAATATGAAACGACACTAAACATTACTCCGAAAGGTTGAAATTACCCTAGAAACGGCAGCACTGGTTCTAAGGCTATTTTTATTTTCTCTGGATTATAGTATAGAAAGAAGCATTTCAAACTGATAATAAAGGCGAACTGTAGCGGACTGTGGCTATACTGCACTAGGTAGACATCCATAGCAATGGGAGAACCCATTTCACTTCAGTTAACGGTTGTTCGTAGTGAATTAGCGTATTTGTGTTTTTCGAAATTCGAAAGTTTTGAATGGTAAGTGAATTTAATTACTGTATTTCTAAAATATAAATCGTGTAGGTGTAGGTTCACTGGTGCACGTATTCCGTTCCAGAGACTTAGGGGTACATATTAATCTGAGTGATGTTCCCTTTTTTTAAAATTTGGTCTTGACAGAGATAAAGTAATTCAAGATGGCGATGCGTGAAATACGGAGCCCATTGGTTCTTTTAATATGGAATCCGTATGTGTAATTATGTCAGTGGCGTGCCGTCATTAGAAGCGGTGGAAGCGCTGCTTTTCTCGTATTTTCTAAAAAATAGATAAATATTAATTTTAATTATATGAAAATAATCGCACAATACTTCATTATAACAGTGGCGTGCCGTCATTAGAAGCGTTGGAACCGCAGCTTTTCTCGTATTTTCTAAAAAATAGATAAATATTAATTTTAATTATATGAAAATAATCGCACAATATTTTATTATAACCGCATTATGTATCTTATTATAATTTTCTATACTACACGTGGAAAAAAACAAAAAAAAAATTGCTATTGTATATTAGAATATTAGTGACGGAGTGTAATCTCCTGTATTTTCAGATTACGAAAAGCAAGATTTGCGCATGCGCTTTACAGAACACCAACCTCACCCGGTGTAGCCGGTGGAAGCCTACGACCTTGGGTGAAAGCTGCACACATATAAGATTACAACTCTGTCAAGGACCGGTTCTGGGCTGTTAGCCGCCTGCCCACTAGATATTTCGATTACGTGAATAATGAGTAGATTTATAACTTAACCCAACCGATAAGAATTTACTGGTATGTTTTTACGATAGTTCTGTATAGTTGACAGGAGTT
>NW_019385533.1:17745-40659 GCF_000671375.1 Centruroides sculpturatus | reverse complement strand
GCGGGAGATATGAGGCTGAAAGTGGTTGAAAGTGGCTTTCTATTTCGAATGTTTTGTTCGAATTTGTTCGAATTAAATTCGAACATAAAATTCGAATATTGGTTCGATTATAGAACGATTGTAAACGTTCCAGAAACGTTAAAAATAGTTCGTTTGACTAAACGTAAAAATTCTCTAATTAGTCTGGAAACGGGGGACTTAATTCTTGCATTCTGTGAAAGCGGGTAAGATTGGCTATAATGTATTTATCTTAATCTTCACTATCGTTACTTTTTGCCCAGCGAAGCGGGTCCTTGCAGCTAGTTAATAATAAATTCTTAGAAAATTAATTTCGATCCTACCAACTTTCTAACGAATTCAAATTGCATGTCATAGAAAATAAATTGCCGATCTGCATTAAATGCATTACATGCAAAATGAGTTTGCTTTTATAAAAGTTAAGAGGAATAACCATTAAAAGTAATTTTATTCTAATCGAAAACCCTAAGTTAAAATAGTTCAGAAGATTTAAGTGCATCCATTAGCACTTAAAGCATAGACAGAGCTTTGCATCTGACGAGAGTGAATCTGCACCACAAATCTATTCACATGGAGAATTTATACTTTATCCACAAAATTTCTCGTGTATCCGGAATAAGTTACATCGAAGAACAGAATTTACAGAAAACAAAATTACAATCCAAGTTATACGCCTTTTATCAGTGTATTATCGAAATTTTTTTTTGTTTTAATCTTTTATTGTTTTCCTTGTTCATGTTGGACGTTGATATTATTTGTAAAGATAGCTTCAAATTGCTATCAAATTCAAATATATTCTTACAATCAACTATCATTATGATACTTGCATTTTTCAATTTTCTTTTAGGTTTTTTTCGAAGAAATAGTTTTCCGGATCCGAATGATTATTTTTATGTCATCGATTATAATGTTGCTGGAAAAGTGCTTATTCTGTCTATTCTCGTATTTCTCACTTGGTTAACTTTTACTATAATACGAATATTATACGTTGATTTTTATCTTTATCCTTGTTTCAAAAATGCATCTATACCGAAAATTCTTTTCTGTCATATGAATTTATCTCTTGTATTTATATACGGAAACAGTTTTCCGCTGAGCTTTCTGTTAATTTCTTTGATAATATATATTATGTTACACCATTCATTGCAGCGTTTGCAGCATTTTTTGAATCGAATCGTTAGAAAAGTAAACAGAAATGCTCATCAATTTGAAAAAGTCATTCAGAAGCACTTTCATTTATTGTTTTTTATTCAAAAAATGAACGAAACTGGACAGATTCTTTTTCCCATTTGTTATGGCTTTTGTATATGTTTTACTTGCTTTTCTTTCTTCATTGCAATCATGTTTGATTTGGAGACAAACATTAAGATATTTTGGGTAATCTTGTCCATTATATCGTTATGTATAGTCTTTTTAAGTGCTTATGGACTATCCAGAATTACTGCAGCAATTAGTAAATGTCTATTATTATATTTACTATTGTTAATAAATTTTATTCAATAATAAAACGCTTTTTTTTTGTTTCAGGTTTATGGTAATTACTGTGATTGCAATGTTCTTTCTAATGTTGAGTTTCCTCTTATCTACAAGTTGAAGGTAACTTGATTTTTATTTCTGATAACAATAGGCGTGATGTTGAAGTGTTTCTTTTGTGTCCTAGATCTTGAACTTCATGAAAAGATTTGCGAGATTTCCAATTGGTCTGAATTTCGAAGGATTCTTTTTCATCAAAAAAACATTCGTTATAAGGGTAAGTTATTGCCTTAAAATATTATTATAGTTTCTAACAGCAATTCACCAATTAAATATACAAATTCGATTCTTAACTTATAGGTATCAATTTGATTCTTTGTTGTAGTTGATTTTAACCATTTTCCTTAATATGAATATAAAAAAATCAAAAGAAGTTGCATATTCTTTCTAGCTATTATAACAATTTATTTGTTAACTTTTGAAATGGATAATACTTGAATTTTCAGAGTAGAAATCAATTTTATAAACGTTATAAATTTTAATAAAGATTGAGTTCGTCAGTCGAACTCCGTGCAGTTATCGCATGTTACTCCCGATATCTTACCATAGACTATACGTTTAATTACGAAAGTTAAATATTATTAGAGCCTTTTTAGGCAGTCTACAATGCCAAATTGAACTCTTTTATGATTAACGCATTTTGACGCCAACACATATACACAAAAACACCCGCAAACGCTTTCACATAAATCCACGAATTTTATTTTATTTTTATTTTTACTTTTCGAATTTATAAAGTTTTATTAAGATGAAGATTTTTAATTAAAAATCTGTTAGTGACGACTTTGACACCATTCCAATACTTTTCCGTGTTAAATACATAATAAGTTAGGTGAAAATTTAATTTTAAACTTATAGGGTTCATACTTCATACTTACGAAAATGAAAAGAACAAAAGAAAACGAAGATCCATCGGTTCAGTACGCATTTACTATGGCGTATTTTTTTTCTTCTTTTCTTTTTGAAAGAATAAAAAACATGTTGTTTTTGTGTGTTTGATAACCCAGAAAATTCTGTGTTGTTAGTAAAGAATAATACCAAGTTGGCAGGGAGGCCGTCGCGGTTGTCGTCTTTACCTAAGTCCTGATATCACGGATGAAACTTGATAGATGGAAAAATTCTAGAAATTCTTTACGGTATTTATCTCTCGCACTCTTATATTAAGCGTAACCGAAACCACGATCGGTATTATTAAAAGTTCATCTTATTGCCTACAGGATGAAAAGAATAAAAATAATAAAACTTTTAATATTTAAAAGCAGTATTATAATCTTATATTTCAAGTTGTCAGCTTATTATAATATATGATTATTTCTATTTTCAGCTAATCAATGCAATTTACTCATTGCTGAATTCTCTTATTGAATTAGAAAAATCAACAAATATGAAGAAATGCAGACATGCGTTGAGTAAAAATGGAAATTTCTCTGAGATTCACAGAGAAATTTACGCTAAATAAATAAAGCAAATGATGTTTTTGTCGCTTTTTTCTTAATACACTGGTATACTAAACAAGAAATAACAAAAAAGGGTCATCCCTAACAAATATATTGTTACAAATCCGTCTTTCACTGTGATGATTAGATTTATGTTTTAGAAATGTTATATTTTGTTGTAAAACATAAAAAAGCAATTAAAATTACAATATCTCAATACAAAAAAAGTATTTCTCGGCTATTACAATACAAACAATTTTAACATTTAGAATTTAGAGTTACAATATCGAAGTTGCAAGAATAACGACGTATCTGTACGAAAACAAAAAATGATTAGCTTCAAATGTAAACTTAGGCTACATTTAAGTGTCAAGCAGCTAAGCAAGTTAATGATATGCTTTGTTTCATATGAAACGGATGCTGTCATTGGCTTGCTTGCTTCGGTAATTGCCATATAGGCTTCTTACTCTAGTCTTCCAATCATTCCTCCTTGATAATTGATACCTTAAGTAATGGCGATAGTTTCAAAAATATGCAATCGCTAAATCACAGAATAAAGTTGTCGATTGTTTGAGAAGTAGGGGGGAATATTGGCTGTTCCCTAAATGCCGCATTGACGATGGCTTTTAAATAGGAGGGCAGATAGTGGTAAGTCGTGGATAGTGGGAGGACGTGAGTAAGTCGGTAAGGGTGTCCGTATCTCTCAATAAACCAGTCGACAGGTTAAACAAAAACAACAAATTTAATATAACTGATAACTAGAATAAACACGGTTACAAAGTAATGGCCAAATATGGGATTATATGTGATTAAAAGATACAAAGATATAACCCGAGTGACAAAGATTACTTATGCAACTAGCGATTGCTAATCTAGGTCCTAATGTCGGCGTAAAGAGAGAGTTTACAACATTCTAATCCTTTCCACCGTTGGTTATCGACCGATCTTTGATCTTCATAGAGATAATATCGGTTATCGTTGGATTCTGATGGAAAGACGGGAGTTGGTTGACGGAATCATTTCAACTATTATGGCAGGGCCGATGTCTGCAGTTGTCCGCCGGTGTCTGCCTGGATGACTGGGTACAATCTGTTTTTATACCCATTTTTGACTGATGCAATCTATGGTGTTATGCGTTGTAGGATCGAACTAGTTCCGAGTGTTGTTTATACGAGCTGTCAAGAATCGGACGTATCGATAAATTATTGACGCTTTCTATCCGACATGATTACTCATTATATTTGAAAATCGAGATAATAACTGTTAAACGTACTAAATTAATTGCCGGTAGTGACTAAGCTCCGGTATTAGGTTACAATCTTAGTAATAATTGTTTAAATCGAAAAGAGATCTAATCGGTCTTAGAGGTTAAGAAATATCGAAAAATAGGATATGTGTGAATTTTTCCCAGTTGGTCATCTATTTTTCGCTTGACTTTTTTCTTTTCCTTTTCGGCATCGTATTAAAATATGATTTAATAATTTAATTACTACCTCCGAATGTCACAATTGTATTTTGAAGTCACTGATTAGGGTTTTGTATTTTTGTCTCTGTCCCGGTGTGCATTAAGAGACTTTATATCATACGAATCGTAGGTTTGGCCAGGACGTCTAGGGAGAGGCTGACTGTAAAACACGTGTTTCTTTATATTGGGCCCGAACTATCTGTGCCACAGTTCCCATCATTGGCGTGCTTTCTGGTGATTTAGCCGGGTAGATATGAAAATGGAGCAATCACTAATTATGCCGGGTAGTCAGATGTTGTGAGGAGTAGGTGGAGGAACACTTTCTTCGCACATTCATATAGATACAGACTTTTTACACATTGCAGCAGGTCTCTTTATATTGTTTTTGATCGGAGTCAGATTCAAGAGAAGCTACCTGAGCTTGCAGGGTCAACTCCTCTTGTTCCATCCTTTGTTTTCTGGCAGCTGGTTTCTTGAAAAACATGTCCGAGGTGGTTTGTTTCTCTCTCTTATTCAACCTGTGAGAAATGACGGGCAAGGGTGTCATTGTAGATATCATTGATCCTGTTGACCTCAGCTTTGTTTGGATAAAAAGTGTTGGTAAACTTCTGAACCTCTCCCCATTTGACAAAGAAGTTTTTGTCAACTTTCACTCCTTCTGATGATTTCTTGCCTTTTTTCAATTGTAATCACCTTTCTGTTAATTGAGAAGCCGTAATTTGCACAATACTTGAATAAATGTAAATACCCTGCACTGCAGTGATGTACGTAATAAACAAGGGAGCAAGCCGAATCCCAACGAGAGCTCTGTATTTAAGATATAATACAGCAGAACCCCTATAACGCGGTTCCTATAAGGTAGATTTCTACAACGCGGCGAAAAAAAATTCGACAGTATTCGTATAAAGACGCTAAAAGGGACTCGTAAAACGCGGTAAAACGTCATCGCAAACTCGTCATCGCGGACTAACAAACTACTTTGCGCAGTCCAGCGCCACGCTACGCAGAGTTTAGGCGGCTAAGTTGAGTTTACTATTGTCAGTACAGTATTATATATAAATTATATATAAATTAGGTAACGTATATATAATTATATATTAACTTATTTTATTTTAACTTTATTATAATTGTATGTATACTTTCCGCCGTCCAGCGCCACGCTACGGAGAGTTTAGGCGAGTAAGTTGAGTTTACTATCGTCTGTACAGTATGTAAATTAGGTACCGTAAGTCTAATACAGTACTGTAATTTTATACATTTCTTGTGAAAGAAACATTTCTTATTTAACGGCCATTAAAATTATTTATATTAATGATGTCTTTAAAGTTTAACGAATTTTTTGCAGAAAAATAACATCAGAAATCGCGGCCGCCGTTTGGCGGCCGCGACGAACACAAGCTTAAGCAATGGCGACGTCGAGCAGTGCACACCGGTAAGTAATCCTACAATTTTTTGTTTATAACATAGTTTATTTGGATTATTCCGAAAAAATTATACGTGTTTTGGAAATGTGAGTCGAATAATCTAGAATCCATTAATTTTATGGAAGAAAATTTTTCAAACAGCCGTAGTCCGTAAACTTCACACATGTCGGGCTGCGATTGGCTTATGTAATTAAGGATTCCTACAACGCGAAATTCGTATAACGAGGAACGTATCAACCGCGTTTTAGGGGGTCTACTGTATATTCTAATAATACTAATATATTATAAAAATAGCAGATTGTCATTGGCAATGGCAAAAGAGTGGAAACATAATTCGCACTTGTTCGCAGAAAGTCCGTTGTTCGCCTCACGTAACTGCCGAACGGAAAGTCCGTTGTTTGCAGCATCCGTTATTTGAGGCGTACGTTATGCGAGGCACCACTGTATTTCAAAGTTGGCAAATGAGTGTAAGGAGTATCCGCACAGCCTGGAACGGTGGAACATAAAACAGAAGAGATATTATTATTATTGCAAGCGTGGCTACTTCCGGTTCCAATGATAATATAATTTCCATTCTATATCATGTGATATGTAGCAGTGTCATGTGATTGAAACTGGAAGTAGCCACGCCTCCAATGAAGATATCACTTCCGTCCTATATTGCACTGTTGCAGACCGTGCTGATACTACTAACATTTAATTAAATATTTTCGAATTATCATTTGTCTTTCTTTTGTCATTGATGCTATCTGTCAATAAATTAGCATTTATTGAAAAATGGTTTCAATTCTGTTCTGATCATTATCAGTCTCAAATCCTTTCAGTAGAATATTTCATATAACGGAATTTGTATATAGTTAATCGGTGCATCCTGCGTCTAAATTTTTCGTATCTCGTCTGAATTTACTTCTACCCAACGTTTTTGAGATTAATTAACGAAGAACAGGCGAGCAGACAACAGACAGACCACAGAAGAAATGTACACGTCTTCAATTTAACATTTACGGACTAATAATGAATACTGTATTTAAATAAAGCAACTCATTTATATTGCGTTTTCATGTAGATAGAAGACAGAATTGCCAAATGAACAAATTGAATCCCGGATAACAACTACCTGAAGATATTTTTGAGAATTGAATATGTCGATCCTGTCAATCATCATTCTCCAGCTTCCGTTACGATTTTTGGCGAACAGTCCATAGATATGATTATAAATGCTCTCTGTGCCCCCGCAGAAGACATGAAAAATGAAGAGGATACCGAGAAATATTTATTCAATTTAGATCAGTGTTTCCAGACAGTTCGGTCTACTGCCATCTTTTATTATATATAGATTTGTTTCAAAATGAATCGTGTCTCCTTGTCTTACGACACCCGTACAGTAAATTTATCAAGATAGAGGAGACAATTGACTGCAATCTGGCCGTGATGAATCAAATATCGAACACTGCAGTATGGGAATAAAAGTGTTTTTCGTAAAGTACTGTATCTGTAAATTACGAATTATAGAATTACTAATAGTGACAACAGATCAATAATATCATATGAGGATGACATTGTATAACTTGAGCATCTCAAGGAGAGGTGACTAGATTAACGTCAAAATTAGAAACAGCTGCAAAGAGCATGGGTCTGATCATCAATAAAGAAAAGACTAAATGCATGGTTATTTCTAAAAAGAGAGAATCCCACAAAGAACATCTAACCGTAGACAATATGACATTTAGCACTACGGAATCCTTCGAGTATTTAGGACTGACATAAACAGAAAAAATACATCAAGAGGGATATATGGGCTCGCTTGCTAAAAAGAAACAAATTCTACTTCGGACTAACAAACTAACTAAAAAATACTCTTTAGTAAAAGGACGAAGCTAACTGTATATAAGTGGCTGATCAGACCTGCGTTTCTGTATGCACGTGAAACATGACCAACGATAAAGCAAGAGGAACTACAGATATAGAGATTTGAAAACAAAATACTAAGGAAAATCATCGGACCTGTAAAAGACTATGATAATAATGGTATCATGATCAACGGAGAATCAATATGGAAGAGAAGAACAAACCAGGAACTGCAGACAACCTACGACAAGCCCATGATCACACGGGTGATTAAGGCCAGAAGATTACAGTGACTAGGCCGTGTCGTAAGGCTTCTTATAATGGCAACTGCTTCAAGAGGACTCCATTATAAAGGAAAAAGAAAGAGACCAAGAGGGTTGTCATAGAAATTGGTGGATAGATAGGATCACTGAAGACCTTCAAGATCTCAGAATCAAAGATTCGCAGAGGCAGGGAATTCCTTGTCAGTACAAGGAGTGGAGTATTTACAGAAACGTTTAGTAATTATTTGTTCTCAAACCTTGGATAAACAATAATTTAATATTGTTTCTGAAGTGTTGTTGAATAGAGACTCGTACTGTTTATGTAACTATTTTATACAATATATAAGTCATTAAATAAAATAGTGTAGCGTTCGGTACCCCTTGCTGTGAATTATTCCTCAGTATAATTACGAAAATTGGATAAAATGTTCGTTATGTAATATTACACGGCGTTATGAAAGTATAGGGGCAGCGATATATTAGTTTAAAAGTTTAAAATAGCGTAGTTACGTAATTTATGAACAAACAATAAGTCGACAAATTAAACCATCACGTTTTAGTATATTTATTTTACTAATACGAAATTCTTTCAGATTGAGTTTTGGACAGAAAGTAAACTTAAAATGTTTTTATATTCATTGTATTTTTAAGTATTAATAAAAAACTTTCCGTGTTAAAAATACGATTCCTTCAACTCTGTTATATTGTCTTTTCATTTAGATCTTCAAAACGATCGAAGACAGCAAAATAGAGAAAATGAATAACTCTACCTCTCTGGGGTTATGAGATCGAATTCGGGAGATTTTGAGTGGGGAGTCTGTTTCGAAAATGACAAGACTCGTTTCTCATCATTCGGCTACTTTCATTACGAGTTTGGTTGAAGGCGTAATTTAAAAAAAATCCGTGAAAACTCTCAGGCGGCAAGAAACAAACAAACAAAAAAAAATTACGAACAATATCTGTTCTATTTACGTTAGTATTTCCGAAAGTGTTCAGACTACTGCCATGTCTTAGTATTTTTTACAGGCTATACACTTGTTTGAAAATAAATTTATTTCCTCTCTCTCTTCCGACACTCGTACCACCTCTTGTCATCCAGAGAAACCTCCGAAAAACACTGATTTAGATCAATAATACTTGTATAATGAGTGGAACACTTGGGATTTAACCTTGGGAAAATGATTTAAATAGATAAAGATCTTTTCAATGAGAATTTAATAAAATTTTCACCTTATATGTGACCACAGATTTAAGAGTAGATTAGAAATAGAAGAAACAGCGAAATATGAATAACCAACAATTATTATTGATATGTTTATTGTGACATTGTTACATTGCCGCGCTGCAAGTTTTGATTGAATTTTTGAAATTTATTTAAATTAAAAGACATGCTATTCACCTCAAATCAGTAGTGTCTTGCTCCTGTAGTACATCATACATTTTCTTTAACGATAGAGTCGTGCTTGTCCTCTAAAAAACTCCTTTGAGGAAAAATAGTTTTGACTATTCATGATTAGATGTTTGCATGAGAAGTTCTACAGTAAATAATTGGAAACTCATACTTGAAAGCTTTTTAGATTTTCTCTTCTCTTGTATCTAATTCTGTTCTCGATAATACGAAACGACAGACAATCTAACACACCGACAACTGTGGAAATTTATAGATCTACAATTTTTTGAAATTGCAATCCCCAAAAAAAGGGTATATTAAACAAGAAAATATTTTAAAAAATGTTTTCTTTCCTGTTTTAGGAGAGTGACAATGGATTTATTCTCCTCACTGGATTATAGTAGTGTTATGCACCACTGTGCATAACAATACTATAATCCAGTGGGGAGAAAATGGAAGCATTTTTCAATTAAACTTAAATGGAATACTATCGTATTCCATTTAAGTTTAATTGAAAAATGCTTAACATACTATTAATTAACAATAATTTCTTAAGAAATTCACTTCGATCATTTTCTAAGGAATTTAAATTGCATGTCACAACAAAGACATTATCGATCTGCATTAAATGCATTACATGTAAAACGAGTTTACTTTCATAAAAGTTATTAATAATAACCATTAAGAATAATTGTATTCGGGCTATCAAATTTTATTCGAAAACTATGTTATAATAGCTCAGAAGGTTTAAGTGCATCCATTAGCTTTACGCTTTTGTAATCAGTAGTTTACGAGAATTATAGTCTATATACCAATATCCATTATCTTAAGAATGTTAATTTAAACATTTAAACGTGACTTAATAAAAGAATAGACAGAGCTTTCCATCACAGAAGCGAGTATCTGCCCCGAAAATCTGTACACATGGAGAATATACATTTTATCTACAAAATTTCTCGTATATACGGGATCAGTTACACCGAAGAACAGAATATACAGGAAACAAATCTACAATCCAAGTTACACGTAATCTATCAGTACATTATCGGAATTTTTCTTTGTTTTAATCTTTTATTGTTTTCTTTTTCTATGTTTGGCGTTGATATAATTTGTAAAGAATGCGTAAAATTGTTATCAAATTCAAATACTCTCTTATTATCGATTGAAATTATGATATTTGTATTTCAGATTTTCGTTTTCGGTTTTTTTCGTAGAAATAGTTTTCCGGATCCGAACGAATATCTTTTTGCTATCGATTATAATGTCGCTGTAAAAGTGCTTATTCTGTCTATTCTCGTATTTCTTATTTGGTTAACTTTAATTGTAAGTGAAATGTTATACGTAGATTTCTATCTTTATCCTAGTTTCACAAAAGCATCTTTACTGGAAATTCTTTTCTGTCATATAAGTACATCTCTTGTATTTATATACGGAAGTGGTATTTCCCTGAGCTTTCCCTTAATTTCGACGATAATAGGTATTTCGTTACATAATTCATTTCAGCGTTTGCAGCGGTTTTTCAATCGAATCGTTAGAAAAGTAAACAGAAATGCTGGTCAATTTGAAAAAGTCATTTAGAAGCACTTTCATTTATGGTTTTTCATTCAGAAAATTAATGAAACTGGACAGATTCTTTTTCCCATTTGTTACGGCTTTTGTATTTATATTACTTGCTTTTCTTTGTTCATTGCAATGATGTTTGATTTACATANAGTATTTTATCGTAACTTTTCTTTGTTTTAATCTTTTATTGTTTTCTTTTTCCATGTTTGGCATTGATATAATTTGTAAAGAATGCGTAAAATTGTTATCAAATTCAAATACCCTCTTATTATCGATTGAAATTATGATACTTGTATTTTACATTTTCCTTTTCGGTTTTTTTCGTAGAAATAGTTTTCCGGATCCGAACGAATATGTTTTTGCTATCGATTATAATGTCGCTGGAAAAGTGCTTATTCTGTCTATTCTCGTATTTCTTATTTGGTTAACTTTAATTGTAAGTGAAATGTTATACGTCGATTTGTATCTTTATCCTAGTTTTACAAACGCATCTTTACTGGAAATTCTTTTCTGTCATATAAATACATCTCTTGTATTTATATACAGAAATAGTTTTTTTCTGAGCTTTGCCTTAATTTTGATCATAACAGGTATTTCCTTACATCATTCATTTCAGCGTTTGCAACATATTTTCATTCAAATCGTTGGAAAAGTAAACAGAAATGCTCATCAATTTGAAAAAGTCATTTGGAAGCACTTTCAATTATGGTTTTTCATTCAGAAAATAAATGAAACTGGACAGATTCTTTTTCCCATGTTTTATGGCTTTTGCATTTATTTTACTTGCTTTTCTTTGTTCATTGCAATGATGTTTGATTTACAAGCAGGTATGAAAATATTTTGGGTAATCTTGTCTATTCTATTGATATTTGTAGTCCTTTCAATTGCTTACGGACTATCCAGAGTTACTGCAGCGGTTAGTATATGTCTATTATTATATTTAATATTGTTAATTAATTAATTTTATTGAATAATAAAACGCTTTCTATTTGTTTCAGGTTTATGGTAATTACTGTGATTGCAACGTTCTTTCTAATGTTGAGTTTTCTCTTATCTACAAGTTGAAGGTAACACGATTTTTATTTCTTATAACAATAGACGTCGTGTTGAAGTGTCTCTTTTGTGTCTTAGATCTTGAACTTCATGAAAAGATTTGCGAAATTTAAAATTGGTGTGAATTTCGGAGGATTCTTTTTCATAAAAAAAAACATTCGTTATGAGAGTAAGTTATTGCTTTAAAATATTATTATAGTTTCTAACAACAATTTACCGATTAAATATAGAAAATAGATTTTGAAAATATGGCTATTAATTAAATTAATTGACGTTGTCGAATTTAACTTTATTTATTATTTTGCTTAATAGAAATAATAATAATAAAAAATAGAAAAAAATTTTAAAACCGAGTAGCTTATCATTCCCAGCTATTACAAATAATAATTTGTAGATTTCTTATATTACTGTATTGATTATTACGAAATGGCAAATACTATACTGTATTCGAATTTTGAGGGTAGAAATGAGTTTTATAAACGTTGTAAATTTTAATAAAGATTAAACTCGTGAGTCGTCTCCGTGCAGATATGACATATTACTCTTTATATCTCGCCATAGTCTATTCCTTTCACTACCAAAATCTTATATTATTAATGCTAGTTATAGGCAGTCTACTATGTAAAATTGAACTTCTTAATCATTAACGTATTCTGACGCTAACACACATGCAGATAAGCACACGCACACGTTTACACATTAATTCACGAATATTTTTCCATGCTATTTTGGACTTAGAAAGTGACATAAAGACGAAGACTCTCAAAAATTTCTTTGGGTCAATTTGACACAATTTAAAAAATTTTACGTGTTATATACAACAATTTCCCAGTAAATATTTAATATTGATTTATACTTAGGAGAATGGACAGGACAGACGAAAACTCAGGTACAGGTACATCAATTTCGTATACATTTATTATAGCGTATTGTTATTCTTTTCTATGGTTTGTGAAAGAATGAAAACTACTTTCTTTGCTTTGGTTTCATAACTCTTTGTTGTGAGTCAAGAAGATTAAGTAGTTGGTAGGGCGGCCGAAATGGTTATCGTCTTCACCTAAATTCTGAGCCACAGATAATTAGATCGATAGAAAAATTCCAGGAATTCATATGTGGTTCATCTGTCATGCTCTCATGTTAAGTCTGGCCGAACCACAATAGGAGTGATGATAAGTTCATCTTACAGTCTACAGGGTGGGAAGAATGAAAACTAAAAATAATGAAAGCTTTCAATGTTTAAAAAAAAATATAATTTTATATTTGAAGTTGTAAGCTTATTATAAATATGATTATTTTTATTTTCAGCTAATCAGTGCAGTTTACTCACTGCTGAATTCTCTTATTGAATTAGAAAGATCGACAAATATGAAGAAATGCAGACACGTGTTTAGTAAAAATGGAAATTTATATTTGAAGTTGTAAGCTTATTATAAATATGATTATTTCTATTTTCAGCTAATCAGTGCAGTTTACTCACTGCTGAATTCTCTTATTGAATTAGAAAGATCGACAAATATGAAGAAATGCAGACACGTGTTGAGTAAAACTGGAAATTTCTCTATGACTAACAGAGACACATACTACAAATAAATATTTTGATATTTCTAAGCAAATGATGTTTTTTGTCGCTTTTTTCTTAATTCTATAGAATATTAGGTAGAAAAAAATAAAAAAGTATGTCAACGCTAACGTTGTTACTCGGTTTTCTGCTGTTCTAGGCAATTGATGTTCGAAGTAGAATATCTTCTTTTAATTTACGAATTAAGAAGAAAGCGAAGTTATACGTTTATAAGTTGAATCTTCATAAAATAATTAATAATGTTCTTTTGTTTGATGTAATAATTACGAATGTACGCACTGATAATCCTGTATTGTAATTAGACAATTGTTATTTAAAAATACTTATTGATTGACAAATAGCTGCAATTAGACTCTGATCACCGTCAGACTCAAGTCCATTCAGTAGAATATTTCACAAAACTTTAAATTGTGGAACGAAATTGAAGAATATATCACTACAAGTATGTTTTTCCCTGTGATGATTAGGTTTATGTTTTAGAAATGTTACATTTTGAAGTAAATCATAAAATAGCTATTGCAGTTACAATATATCGGCATCCAAATAGATGGATTTCTCGGGTATTACAATATATCTTAAATCTTAAAATTGTTTGTAAAGTTACAATGTCGAAATTGCAAGAATAACGATGCATCTGTAAGAAAACCAAAAATGCTTGGCTACAAATGTAAACATAGGGTGCATTCAGGTGGCAAGCAGCTAAGCAAGCTAATGGTATACTTTGTTTCATATCAAATGGATGCTGTCGTTGGCTTGCTTGTTTCGCTACTCGCCATGTATACATTTGAATCTTGTCTTTCGATCATACTGCCTTGATGATCGATACGTAAAGTAACAGCGAAAGTTTCAGAAATATGCAATCGTTAAATCAGAGAATAAAATTTATCTATTGTATTTCGAAGTCACCGATAAGGGTTTTGTACTTTTGTAACTCTCAGTCAGATGGACAATAAGAGGGACTGTATACTATATTTATCATAGGTTTGACCAGGCCGACTATGGAGAGGTCGGTTGTGAAAGACGGGTTTTTCAATATCCAAGACACGCTTCCCATTAGTGGCGTATTGTCCAGTGAAGCTATGGAAGCCTCGCTTCTCTTGTACTTTCCAAAATATAAATACATATTGTGGATTTATTGTTATGTTTTAAAGTTGTAGAATTTTGTTTAAAGTTGTAGAATTTCGTCGGATGGCAAAACTTAATAAAAGACACAGTCGATCCAAAAAATGTTTTTGTATTTGTATTTGATCCAGAAACGCATTTTCCCCGTGGATATAAAAGTCGGAAATTCCGGAATGGAAAAGGACGAAGAAACCTGAAGACGCCGAAAAATCCGCCAGTTCCAAATTTTTAATTTTATATATTTAATTGGATAATTTCTGTGTTTTTTAGGAATGGTTTAACTGGATGGCCGAGTAGCCTATAAAGGAAGGTCTTGTCGTCTAAAGTTTTATTCTAGAACACGTGATAAAAATAAATGGTGATTACCACGTAAAAATCTTCAGAATTTTTATCAATTTTAAATGTTAATAATTTTTAAATATTATTAAAAAAAACAATTTTCTGAGACGAGTTTTAATATTTGAAGTAAATTTTACAGAGAATTTTTTGATTTATTTAAATTACGTAGTGAATTGCAATATTTAGGCTATATTCATGGCCAGACTATATTGGCAAGTCACTCTTAGACATAAAATATATTATAATTAGTGACGATGTGAGCAAAGATGTAATAAAAGAATTATATGGTTTAATGTCATTAATTTTTACTGTACCAGTGCTATGTTGAGCGCAGGTTTTCAACCACGAAGCGAATTGTTACTGTTACATTCGAAAGGAACACAGTCAGAGGAAAGATTGTCGTCACTACCGTTGCCTTCAATAGAAAATAAGCTTTTAAATACTTTGATAGAGTCAACGACGAATGATCTTTATGTTAAATAATTGATGATTTTGCGGAAAAACATTGCCGAATAGAGTCAGTTTATAAAAAATAATAAAGACAAGTTTTTGTATCTTTGTTTCGTGTCAATGTATGTATTTTAGAATTAAACTAAATAAGCTGTTTATTTTTGTTATTTCCAATATTTGTTTAAACTTTTTATGGAAACACTGCCTTCCTATCATTAAATGCCATCGCACCTTACTGCTTTTCATTAAAAAAAACTGCATGGGCTTTTGCAAGACTTTCACGGCTTTCAAACAGGAGAATTAAAGAAACCAGGAACAATTATGGTTATTTTAAATTATACTACCACATAAAATTTAAATAATAACAAATGTTAAAGAAATTGTGAGATTCGAAAGGAAAGCAATTAAATAATTAAAATAATTGGTTGTATGTTTTGACGATGAGAGAGGATCGAGTCAAAGGTCGAGTAGAGGAAAAATAACCAAGTGGAAAAACCCACACACATCCTATTTCATTCGATTTTTTAATAGATAAGACCGATCGAATATTTCTCCAATTTAACAATTATTACTGAATTTTAACACAAACACTGACCTTAGTCACTACTGTCCATTAATTTAGTATGTTAACCATAAATTTGTCGAAAGTTTCGATTCCTGACAATTAACATAAACAACACTCAGACACAGATCGAACTTACACCACTTTTGCATCAGAATCCCCTCGGTCAGCTCCCTTTTGGGAATAGTATAAAAAGAGGTCGCACCCGCACCTCGACCGATTATCAATAAAAAGTCTCCATGCCGGTAACTGTATTCGAACCTCCGCTCCATGAACCGCTCGAGACTTAATCGCCGTACCTTTCCCGACAACCTCCACGGTCCACGATAGTCCTGACGACGTCGTACAAAGAAAACATGATTTATTAGTCGTATTTTTAGCCTAATTGTACACTATCTCTCGGAGATTTTAGGAAATAGCAAGCAACACACGCGTACTCTCCACTCGATTAAAAAGCCCTCCTAACCATTCCCTGAGGAGAAGCCGGTAAGAAGTGGCAGGAGCTAACCTCTCGACCCCCTCGGTTCTCACAAAATAATTTTGTTGAATTAAGAGAAATTTTCTATTTAATAGAAAATAGTTAAGAATAAATTATTAATATTACAGGGAAGCATGGAAAAGCTCAGTATTAAAGTAGTGTGTCGAGTCATCTGTTACGATATTTTATTGAAAATAAAATAAAATAAATGCCATCTATACACTGCTATATAGCGGGGATTTGCTGCTATTATCACAAAGGTATTTTTCTAAATTCCTAAATATTTGGTCCACGGGGATCTGTGATATAAAACAAAATACTTTAACACAAATCTTGAAAGGTCTTTTATGGGAAACTGCTATCTATTTAGGTGTCATAAACGTGAAGAAAACTGCGAAAAATTCTACGTGACCAGCCCATTGGCGAGGAGCGAACCCACGACTAAATAAGTTACCAGTGTTCGGTGGTTATATCGACTCGGCCAGTGGACACTGGTGGGCACATTTGGAAAGTATGCAGGAAACAAAAACATATACAGGGTGAGTCAAATTGATTCATCCTGTATATGTTTTTAATTAATACAATGTACAGTACAATCTTGCAAATAAACAAATGTTTTCTTTCCATTAAATTCACTTTACTTCCAATAATCCGGCAAACTTCTTATTGAATCCGATTCTGTTTCGGTTTCAAATATTACGGATTACCGAGATTGTATTGTATTGTATTTAAGAACAAAACTGATTCTAAAAAAAAAACATGTTATTTTATTTATTTAAGAGAGTTTTATCATCATTTGCAAACTTAAAAAATTACAATAATGAAATTTTCTCAGTAATTTTCTCTATTTTATGATTAGTAAAGAATATATAATTAAACCATTATCCAGATGTAGAATAAAACTTTATAGCACTATAAAATAATTTTAAAACGTTAATTAGACTCGAAAAGAATGAATAATGCATAAAAAAACTGTCGAAAATTTATACGTCAATATTTTATTTTACATTTTTGTGTATTCGAATAATAATCATTATTAATTTACTTATGATTTAGACAATCGAAATTGTTAATAAAAAATATGCTTTTTATTAAATAATTATAAAAATTGTATAAAAATTATGTTTTAAGTATTTCTTATAACATTAACAATCATAATTTATAGACATTAAACCCCAAATTACAATAAAAAATGTTTTTAATTTAAGCGCAACGAATGGCCAGCAGCTGCCAAACAAAGAATATTTACCGAAATTCGTATGAATAGCTCTGTAATATTCTATATATAATTTTATAAAATATAAAATAAAATGAATAAAAGTTACAAATTATGTGTAAAATTTTGTAAGTTATTTAATTATTTTTTAATATTTTTTTCTTTTAATTAAAATAATAAAAGAGGATCAACTACTGTATTCAGTAGTGCCCAAATTGCTGCCTTCAGGGTCAAACTGGCCTGCGAAATACTTCACACATCATTTATGAATAGGGCCACATTTTGTATATTTGTAATAATAATATATTACAAATATACAAAAAGTGGCCCTATTTATAAATGATGTGTGAATGTATTTAATGTGTATATATATATATATATATATATATACACACATTAAATACATTTCCAGTTCCAGGAAAGCGATCTTAATTTATAATATTATAACATTGATATCATGAGTAATAAAAGAGTCTAATTTTGTGGATTTTTGATAGGAACCAATTAAACCATAAGAATGACATCTACTATTATGTAATGAATTGATAATTCTCTGTTTTATCATGATGAATTGAACGATATGCGTAAGAGAAGCAAAGTTTTTGAATCTTAAATGCAAATTGAAACTTTATCCTAATATGGCGGAACATCCTGTTCGTACTGAATCTGCGTAGTGAAAGTACACATGTATATTAGATAATTTGGCTTATTATCAGTCTATAAAATGTAAGCAAACTGCATGAATCAGTTCACAATTTTTCACCATCTAACAGGTAAGATATATCAAGTTAAAATATCTAGAATAACCTAGTAAGTTAATTAACTTTCCTAAGTGAAAAATACATTAATTTCTATATAACGAAATAAATACTATAGGCTATAAAATATTCTTATTGTTATCTTAGGAGAATAGAACAGCAGGAATGATTTACATCTTCATAATTTCTTTGATGTGTGTTGTGTTCGAAGTTAATGCTTACAAAGCGAGTTTAAAAGTTCCTAAAGTTGATGGTAAGTTTAATTTTTAGATGTTTATTATAATTTAAAACATTAAATTTATTAAATTTAAAATAAAAATTTTGTATTTGAAATAAATTCTCCAATCGTGCAATTTTCATTTAAACAAATTAAAATGTGTATTTCATCAAAAATCATGTTGCACAGTCATGTTATTTAACGAAACATTCCAGGATCAATTTTTAAAAAATCCAGCAAGAGTTGCCTAACTTTCTTTGCAACATTTAAAACTGCGTGTGATGCCATCTGTTATGATATTTTATTAATAAAACCTTTTTATTTTATTTATTATTATAAAATGGCAAAAAGCTTAATATCGAGGGAAGGGATGGGTTTTATTAAAAAAAAACTGTAAATGCTAATAACGAGTAAAATCATCATTAAGTCTGACATTATTCGAGATATGATACACGACTCCCCTTTATCTCTCCACCCGATCGAACTTTGACCAACAAAATTTCACAGCATCAACTCCCCTAATACACAGACCATCCTGCAAAATTTCAAAGGTTCTCGACAAAAAATCACAGCTTCAAAGAGGGTAAACATAATCGTGCAACACACATACTAAAAACCATACATACAGAAAAATACCCCTCAATTCGACGTCTCAAGGTGTCCTGACCCCAAAAATGTAAAAATTTTGGAGGACCTTCATCGATCGACAGCCATAGTTTCTCTCTCTATACCTATATACATAGTATAATAGACGGAAAGTCTATTTCTTCTGACTATTAACAATAGATTTTTACCCCTAAGATCTCATTGTCATAAGATCTCTCGTGTTCAACTTTACTTAAGCACATTATTCTTTCAATTGCTTATTGAATGGCTTTCAAAATTCGCTCCTCATGTTGGCTATATGAAAAATTAATAAGAAAGTTAATTTATTTAAAAATTTAATTTATATATACATATATTTTTTTCAAATTTAAATAGGAAAATGCAAGATTAATGGGAAATTGTTTACACCTGGAGAAGAATATATGGATGAACAAAACTGTGAAGTATGGACTTGTTTGAACAGTTCACCAATAAGAAATGGTATAGTTGATATGGAACATGCTAACGTCGATGTATCAGGGTAAGAAATTCTGTTAAATATTACTTTTTATGAGCTTTTAAATAACGATGTATGTTCTATTAAAACAGATGCGGGACAGCAGTGATGATGATCGATGATGATACTGTTTGCCGCTATAAAAGCACCACAGGAAAATATCCGGATTGCTGTTTTGGAGAATTAGATTGTAACAAGGAAGAGTATAACAGTATATTCGATTCCAAATAAATATATCTAAAATACATGTTAATGACCAAACAGAAGGTACTACGGTATGTCTTATATAAACTTAATTCTAATGTCTTAAAGATAACATGTATACTATGTAATGTTGAGTAAAATTATTCATCAAATATTCAATAAACGTTATTAAAACCGATGTGAGTCAGTGTGTAGAATATGATTAAACTTTAAAAAATTTAATTTTGTGTACATAGTTTATTGATATAGAATGTTTCTAAATGTTAATAAAATCCATAACTGTCATGTGTCAAGATGAACAAAAGACCCATGTAAAACAAATTCGAAAACGAATAATTCTCGGGTTTCTTGTACATATGTAATTTTAACGGTTGTTTACTTCAAACAACCATTAGAAATGGTCCAACTATACATTAATTTCAAATACAAAAAAATTGTAATGTGCTCTAAATTTTTGAAAAGTTAGCGTAAATATTTTTTTTAAATGTTCAAAAATGTTCTCTGCTTATTTTGATTTAGTGATGGAAGTGTTTTTAATCGAAAGGAATATCTCATTTCGCAAAACTCTCATTAGGCCAAGTGTTATATAATGCAGGTTATATAAGTATCTGTATTCAGCATACATACATACATAAAAATATACATATTTAGGTAAGTGCCTTTATTGAAAAAAAAAAAAAAACACAAAAGAAACTGTTGTAACTAAAACTCATGGCATGAAAATTAAACTGGTCACATCATTACCGTTTGCTTCGTATGTGCGGATGTGAAAATAAATTGCATAGAGTTATTGTTTCACTGTTAAGAAGATTAAACTGAAGATATTAATTAAATTTTTCAAGCTGTACTAGAAAACACAAAATGCCGCTGATAACTTCTCTGTGTTCTTATGCATATTTTTCCTCCCAGCTTTATTAATTGGTCTTTTCTTGCGTTGAATTAAATGCTACTTGATCACTTTCCTGTCTACATTCTTCATTGTTCACCTCATAATAAACTGAAACTTTCAGATAATCCCAAATATAACAATCAATTGAATTTTATCGACCTTCCTGAAACACACTTTATATTTATATATATATATATATAAATTTTCAAACAATAGCACTATACAAATATAATTTACCTACAAATATATATAAAAATGAGATTGTTTGTTTGTTTGTTCTCTATACACAGATAGGCCGTACCACCAATTGCTACGAAACTTGGCAGTTATATTTTTTTAAAATACTTCTAACTTAGATAATGTCGAATATTCCACACGAAAATATTAATTGAATTTTTATATAACAATTAATTTCACATTAACATTAGCTTTTTCTGCAATAAATTTACATGTAGTGCCATCTATTGGCGAGAAATTTTTTAAATATATATTAAAAAAATTTATACAAAAAGAAAGATGTAGCCAACATAGAAACACATTCATTCTATGTTATTGAAGTCACAATGTAAACAAATCTTGTAAAATCATCTGATTTAGTCATTTCTTAAGCAAAATAATCAAGCCGAGGGAGTTTATTTAAAAAACGAACGTTTTCGATCTACTCCATAGATCATCTTCAAGTTGAAAAAAATATGGAATAACCACAAAGAATAGAACATTAAATTCAAAATTCAAAAATATCGACAACTGAGTAACTAAGTAAAATAATTAAAGTGTAAAAGTACCAATTGTAAAAATAAATAACCTCGCGTTTTTTTATGCAGCGCTCGAGAAGCGCTTTAAAGCGAACACACTGAAACTGGTTTCTAATTGGCCAATACTGCTCGTGACGTCATTTCGCTACACTCTCGCTGCATAAAAAAACGCGGGGTAACATACAACAATAAATAAGTAATAGCCATTAACAGTTAACAAAAATTATAAATGTTTTCATAACGTAAATTACGAATCAAGTCGTCATTCATAATCCATTTGTAAGTCTTTTAATAGCAAACTTCCATGCTGAGGGTAGGCCCTCTGCATCTCTGGCGTTTATACATCTATCATCAAGTTTGCTTCTGTATACAGTAGACCCCCTATAACGCGGAGATACGTTCCTCGTTATACGAATTTTGCGTTGTAGGAATCCTTAAATACGTGAGCCAATCACAGCCCGACACGTGTGAAGTTTACAGACTATGGCTGTTTGAAAGGTTTTCTTCCATAAAATTAATCGATTCTACACTAATTCGACTTAACATTTCCAAAACACGTATAATTTTTTGGGAATAATCCGTATAAACTATGCTACAAACGAAAAATTGTAGGATTACTTACCGAGTGTGCACCGTTCGACGTCGCCATTGCTTAAGCTTGTTTTCGTCGCGGATCAGCGCACCAAACTGCGGCCGCGATTTCTGTTGTTATTTTTCTGCGAAAACTTCGTTGAACTTTGGAGACATCATTAATTTAAATAATTTTAATGGCCGTTGAATAAAAAATGTTTCTTTCACAAGAAATGTATAAAATTACAGTACTGTATTAGACTTACGGTACCTAATTTACATACTGTACAGACGATAGTAGACAACTTACTCGCCTAAACTCTCCTTAGCGTGGCGCTAGACGGTGGAAAGTATATATATATATAAATAAATAAAAAGACAGTCAATTCCAAAAAATTTTTGTTAAAACTTTGGTCGATCACCTTTTATTTCCGTTAAAATTCCAGGATAAACTTCAGCAACTGGACCTTCCTTTTTAGGCTACACGGTCGCCTATAAACAGTCCTTTAAAATACAGAAATAATCCAATAAAACCTTGTAAAAAAGTTGTAAAAAATTGGAGTTGGTGATCTTTCGACGTCTTTAGGTTTTCATCCTTCTTCCATTCGGGAGTTTCGGATCCTTATATTTACTCAAGGAATGCGCTGTTAAATGTAAATTGTCCTTATTCTCCTCCTGGC
>NW_019385533.1:11264-17414 GCF_000671375.1 Centruroides sculpturatus | reverse complement strand
GTCTTCGCTAAAGTTGGAGAGTGTATTTGCCTAATGATTTCAGCTTCTTCCCATCCAACTACGGAACCTTGGGCCTGAGCCATCTGGGCCAGCACAGTTGCGTTTGATTTTTTCCTAACATCATATTTATGCTCTGTGACCCTTACCCCCAATTTCCTCGTTGTAACTCCTATGTACTCCTTTTTAAATCCTAATTGTTGGTGCTCGTACGGGATCTTATAAACTCCTGCTTTATCTTTTTTCTTAATATCCCCTTTATCGTTTCTTAAAATTTTAAATAAATTCGGGGCTCGTTTTAAAATCACCGTTGATCCTTTTATGTCCGCAATCTCCTTCGTAACGCTTTTTACATTTTTGTTGTAGGTGAATTTTATGTATTTACTAGGTCTTTGTTTAGAGTCCTTTGTATCCTTTATCTCAAAGTTTCTAACAATGCCGGCAATTATGTTTCTCCTGTAGCCTAAGGATTCTGCTATCCGTTTAATCCTGTCGATTTCTTTGTCTCTGTCCATAATATTGCCGCAATATAAAAAGGCTCTTCTAACTAAGGCACGAAATGCAGCCAATTTATAACGAAACGGATCATTAGAATGTGCGGGGATATATGCAAGTATCATAATGAGAGTTGATTATAAGAATATATTTGAATTTGATAGCATTTGAAGCTATCTTTACAAATAATATCAATGCCAAACATGAACAAAGAAAACAATAAAAGATTGAAACAAAGAAAAATTTCAATAAGGTACTGATAGAATGCGTATAACTTAGTTTGTAATTTTGTTTTCAGTAAATTCTGTTCTTCAATGTAACTGATCCCTGATATACGAGAAATATTGTGGATAAAGTGAAAATTCTCCATGTCTACAGATTTATGGTGCAGATACACTCTTCTGGGATGCAAAGCTCTGTCTATTCTTTCACTGAGTTGAAATGTTCAAATCGATCACTTCTTTCTGGCTTTAGGTTATAAAGATAATGGACATCGGAATATAAAGTGACATAAATCTCTTAAATTACTGATTATAAATTATAATGGAAATGGATACTCTTAGATTTTCTGAGCTATTGTAACCTAGTGTTTTTGATTGGAATAAAAGTTAATAGACTATTATGCAATTATTCTTTATGCTTATTCCTCATAACTTTATAAAAGCAAACTAATTTTTCATGTAATGAATTTAATGCATCATAGGAAATGTATTTGTTGTGACATGCAATTTAAAATTCCTTAGAAAATGGGTTGGATAAAAATGAATTTTCTCAGAAATTATTTTATTAGCAATTTAAGAAAAGCAATTTCTTAATATATCTTCAATTAAATTTAAATGGAATATACATTTTTATGAGTAGCATTATGCAGAGGGTTTCATAATACTACTAATTCCCATAGGAAAGACAAGGAACCTTGACACTTTTGTCGGTGTGTTTGTTTGTCTGTTTTTACTTAAACGTAATCACAAAAAATAAAGAAAAAGTATTAAAATAAATAAAAAAACTACACCAAATGAAAAAAAACTGTATCCACTTTCATTCATTTTCTGAATGAAAAGACATAAATAAAAGTGACTCTGAATGATTTTTTTCAAATTGATGAGCATTTTTTCTTTTTGTTTTCAAACAATCTCAATGAATAAATAGATCAAACCTCGAATGAATGGTGTAAGAAAGTAAATATGATTATGAAAATTAAGACAATGCTCAGCATTATATTATTTGCATTTATAGAGACGAGAGATGAGTGAATATGATAAAAAAAGAATTGAGAATAAAGAGGCATTTTTGAAACAAGGTTAAAGATAAAAATTTACTTATAATATATCAATTATTATTAAAATTAACACAATGACAAATGTGACTATAGAGAGAAAATGTGTTTTTCTAGCGACAGTATAATAGTCAGTACAAATACAGGATGATTATAATTAAAGTTCTACTTTGAAATGATTATAAAATGAAAACTACCGGTCAGAATGTTATCAAACTTGGTAATTGTATACAGGACGTCACGGGATTTTATTTTCCGCGAAAAAAAATAGTTCAAAAACTCACCATCAACGAAAAAATGGCGCTGTCTGCAATATTGTTAAACGAAATAAGACATGAAACATCGTTGAAAATGTTTTTTAATTGGTTTTAAATAGCATTACATAGCATGTTCAATGTGGTGTCCACCATTTTTGATAAGCAAGTTACATCGCATTACTGTTTTCTCAACAGTAGCTGTTATCATATCAGGCGTAACCCCACAAAAAGTTTCGTTTTAAAACCGATTTAAAACATTTACAATGATGTCTTCATATTTTATTAACACTCATAAAATTCTATGTCAATATTTGAAAATTTTTTTATTTATATCCAACTTATTTATATTTATTATTTGTCGTATTTTTAATTCAATAAGAGAAGACAGAAGGCGAATAAAATAGTTTACATTAAAGAGAAAAATCCAGCATTGAGTTTGCTTAACATACCCTGTAACATTTAAATAAACCATTTATTGTGTGAAGTCATCTATTCTGATATTTTATTAAGGACAATTTTTTATATTTAGGCCTATAATTATTATAAGATAGCAAAAAGGTTAATTTTTATAGTTGGGACAGGTTTAAAATTAAAAAAAAACAGTTGTAAATGCTAATAACGATTTAAATCATCACTAAGTTTGACCCTATTCCAAATACAATACACACCCCATTTATCTTCCCACCCCGCCGATCTTTAATCACCAAAATTTAACAGCTTCAATCCTTTTAATACACAAACCTTCGTGAAAAAAATTAGAATTTTTCGACAAAAAGCACAAAAGTTATTAGGCTTCAACTACGGTGAACAAAAGTGTGCCTCCCCCACACATACAAATACAAACACTAACATTTATACCTACAAAAAAGATCTTCGAATGATTTCCCATTTTTCGACATTTCATGGTCTCCTGAGTCCAAAAATGTAGGTTTACTTCTGTCATAAGAACTTTCATTACATTTCTAACCAGCTTACTTTAGATCAGCATTTATTCGAAATACAAAGTTATCATATTAATTTTATAATTATAAATAAATTTATTAAAACAAGAGATTTACTTCAATAAAGAATTTATTCTTAAAAAAAATCATTACAAAATATAATTTCTTAAGGACAAACTTCTGGCCCGTTGCAACATTCAGGATATATCCCTGTAGTTTTTTCAACGTGACATGTTTTTCCATTCTTTTCTACTGTAGCTACACCACATCTATTCAAGTATATATATTTTTAGAATTAATTACAAATTAAAATATAATATTTTTATAATTTTTTTTTCTATACTTACCCTAATATTTCGACTTGTGCCTTTTTGTTGTAAACAGGCTGAACAGATCCATCATCTAACATTTTATATGCTGTAGGACTTGATGATGCACTGCATATCCATGCTTCACATGCATCCTCTTCATAGTAAGTATCCCCAGATTTTACTAACACCCCGTTAATGTCACATTTACCTACAAAAATTTAATAAAATTCTTATCGAAGTTACTATTTTACACAAGATATATATACTCCTAGTTGAAAAATATAAAATGTTTTTTAAATTAAATTATATAAACTATGTAATTATATTATGGTGTTATAATGCTTACAACTTACCATTAACGTTAGGAACATTCTTCCTTGCAGTGTAACTGTTAACTACAACCAAAACACACATTAAAGAGAATAAAATCAGGTAAGTCATCTTTGATTTTCTTTTCCTGAGAAAATAAATAATTAAATTTATTAATTTAATTTTTTGAAGCTGTCCTAATCTAGAAGAGATTCCTACCTCTCTAACAAATAAAAATAAATTAAAAAGTATAGGGCTTTAAAATTTATTCTTGTAGCATTAAGTCTAATGATGAGTAAAGTGGATAAATAACAGTAACTATATTTGTGTTTTGGTTATATTTAAATAACTGGAAAAAATAACTGTTAAAGTGCTATGAGATGAATTCAAAACCATTGATGGATTCGTGTAATCTGCAATTGATTAATGGTAACATCTGACTATAGGTAAACTTCCATACATTATGTAACACTAAGGTCTTTGTATTAGAAAGTATAGAAACAGGAGGGTGTTCTTATGTTCGTTTCCTAATTTTATAGTGATCTAATCATAAAAAATAGCGTTATATAATTAATGAAAGCTTCCTAGACTAATACTTTTCTGCTCTTTTCAGCATTTTTTATAATCATGCTCATTGTGGGTTCGGTCAAACCCGCAATGGAGATTTATGTATTTATTTAGAGAAAGGAGTTAATGGCTACACTCATTGGTATAGCCACAAGGAAAGAGGCTGGGAGAGAGTGGAGTGGGGTAGAGGTAGAAAGTGATTGATAGAGTACAATAGAGATGAGAAATAGATGAAAGATAGAGATTAGAAGTGGAAGAATAAAGTTCTATGAGCTCCATGCTGGGTACTATATAAAGAAACAAAAAAAAGGCTCAGTGAAGATTGAAGAGTTGTGAGTTGATGGGACTTGAGATTTCCGGGATAAATTGCCCGTTAAAATTACAATATTTCTTACCCAAAAAGAGCCCGAATTTCCAAGTTGGCAGAATAGAAACCTAAATTGTTAGGAAATCTATAATTTACAGTTCTGGTGTTTTTTATGTGTTACTTATACAGTAACGTACATATGACGTACTATTTTTATTTTAAAAATAACAATCTGTTTTGTTTTATCAAAATAACAGTTGAAAAATAACAAGTTAAGTAACAACCCGTCACTAATGAGGTCATAAACTATAGCATGTTTAGCTTAAGTGTAATCTGTCTCCCAATCATTTTTGTTTGTTGACCCCCTTTTTAAAACTAGATTTAATTCGCTAACTCCTTTGTATATTGAAACAAAATTATAAAGAGAATGAAATAAAAATTCGTATATTTATTTTATTAAATATAAATTAAAATAGTAAAAAAAAATTCGACCCTCAAATAAATGAATTATTCTTATGGGGGATGGCTAGCAACTAAATTACAACCTCGCATTATAAGAGAAAAATCTTTGTGTCACATCTTTCCATATGGAACGTAGTGCAGTACATTTGTTTAGCATTGTTAAGTGTTTTTTATCCTATTCAGTTAAATAAAATATTGATTTCTGAGTTAATTATATGTAATAAAATTAATTAGAAAAAGAAAATTTGCCTAAAATATTATATATTTTTAATGACTTACCTTGAGAGTAAGTGATACCTACTGAAACTGAAGAGACTAGTGATTTAATTGTAGAGCTATGTATCATTAAATACTACCAGGAACACGTTATATTCTACGCATGTATCTTTTTACTCCCTCTACAAAATTTTAGGGAATGGCTTTAAATTATACAATACGTAAGTTAACACCCTAATTTTGTACCATTTAAAATTAAGCACAACTTAGAGCGATAATTATAAAAAAATCATTTCCTTCCTTCTTATATATACAGTTAATTTAATACTTATCAAAAAAGGAAATGTTGTAGATAAATTTTAAAACTTAATAAAATAGATTAATTTATTAATTTTAAGTTTAAAACATTTAAAATGCTTTAATTTATTTATTAAAAGAATTCCTTACAACATAGTATTATTAGGTGGAATGTGTTATAAGGGAGAGGTTCATTACAACACATTCAATTAAAAATATATAAATAATTACATAACCAAATATTAAAATAATTAATTCATTTTATTTAATTATTTAAACTAAATTAACATAAACCTACATAATTAAAAATTAAAACAATTAAATTAATATATACTAATTTATACATAAGCAAATATACGTACTTGTATATAGAACAATAGTTAAGTTATGCATGTAAATTCTAAAGAATAAAATGCAGCTGGTAATTTTATCATCATTTATTAACCAGCTGCTAGCATATTTATAACTTTTTTTATTTATATTTTGAAATAACCTGTATAATTAATTGTAAATTAAATCAAATTTTCATTTAATATAATCAAAACAAAAAAAAAAGCATTTGCTTCTATGGTAATTACTTACTTACTTAATTTATTTATTTATAATATTAATAATTTTCATAATAAATTAATTCTGAATTGATTTAATCACTTTTATATTAAAATTAATATCTATTTAAAATAAAATATTACTTATTTAATTAATATAATATATT